>NW_005842412.1:401378-416459 GCF_000455745.1 Alligator sinensis | reverse complement strand
AGAAGCATCTAGCGGGGGTCATCTAGCCCCAGCCCTCTTTCCTGCCTATGCAGGGGGTCGGACTCGATGATCTATTGAGGTCCCTTCCGGCCCTAACGTCTATGAATCTATAAGGATTCCTGATGGGTCAACTGGAGGGGTCAGCAAATGCTAACTTAGACGGAAGTGCTCTGGTTATCATAGACTCTATCGCCCTAATAAATGTTCCCCTTCTGCTCTATCCTGCCTTCTGTGCTCGTTTTCTCACAAATATACTACTTCCATTGTCCCTGACAGTTATCCTTCCCTGCCTGCACTAACTGTCCATCTGCTCCCCAGCTGTCTGTATCCCAGCATGGAAGCTTCCTCTGTTGTGTGCCCAGTGTGCCAGCAGGGGGTACTAATGGCACTGCAGAGAAAGTCTCAGTGGTCTTGGTTCTCCTGGTTCAAGACATAGGGGTCCCCAGAACCTGGAAGGAGCAACTGAAAGGAAAGCCTTGTTGACCCCTTGCAGCCCTGGGGCTGGAGGAGGCTGTGGGAATTGTGTGAGCATACAGCACACACAGTGCAACTGGCATGCAGCTCTGTGAAACACCCTTTAGAAAAAATGAATTTTCAAACTTTACTTTGCAGTCAGCTTCTAACAAAAAAGTCTGTAGCATATGTGCAAACAGCTAGTTTGGGAGGCTTAGACTTTGGCCAAATTTAGGCAAAATTTAATGGGGAATACAAATGGCACTTCTGTATTCACAGGGTGACTCTGCCTTCCCTTCTCAAAGCATGAAGGCCCAAGAACTGCTCAGTAAGATAGTCATAAGAACACTGGCAAAACAGCATTTTCCCTAACCTCATTCGCTGAACCAACAAAACTGTTTTTAATTAAACTATTCCAACCTCACCACCAACAATTAAGCCTGAGGAAAACACCCAACATGGAAAACTACAGCTCAGACAGTTAACGTTTGACAAAGTAAATATGCAGCTGAAATCAAAGGGCTAGGAAACATATCTAACATTTTCAATATCAGCTCTTTCTGTAAAAAAATTTTTTTAAATCAAGTTTGTTGAAATGCAACATTAGCATGTAGCTGGCTCTCCAGACCAGAAGTGTAGCCCTAAAGTAGGTGCATCATAGGCAAACTAGTATAACCTCTCCCCTTCTGTCCCAATGTGCCTAAACCTTCACAATACAGTTACTTCTAAAACTGAGAGAGAAGTTGTGCACTTGATCGTCCCTTCTGACTCTTAAAAGCAGAACATAAATTACTGCCAATGTTGATGAGTTGTTTTATGTTAGCGCCTGGCCTCTGACTTGGCTCTAAGAACTGAAATCAACCCCAGAGGCATGAGATGGTAACAACTTTTTGTCACTAGTCACCAAGGGCTGTAATCAAAGCAGTGACATGGCGGTGTAAAACATGATACTCCATTACAATCCTCTGATGCACCTAATCCCTATTAAACTACTGCTCTTTGGGGTGGGTGGCTCATGTAGAATGCAGGGGGAAGGGTGCTTGCATACAGCGTATTTACAGCAGCTTGGCTGAATTTGCACAATTTAGCAGAATAGAGAAGCACAGGGAAAACTGGATTATGCTTTCTATATAGAGCACAGATATACAGTGTGTGTATCTATCTTCATATATACATTACACAGACTTCAGGACAAAAATAAAACACAGCAATGTCAAGTGTGCCAAAATTCATCAACAGTGAGTTAGATGAACTCATTAACTCAGATAAACTCAGTTAGACCCACTTATTAACCCTGAGTTAGAAAAATTAAACAAAAATGTCTGCTTCTGGGTCTGATTTACCAATTATTACTACTCTAACAAAGACTGCATTTGTCCCAAAGGAAAGCACATTTTGGTTAACTTTTATGTTCATAATTAGCTCTTAGACATTTCACCTTCTCCCATTGTCCATAAATTGTGACCATGGAGATCCCTTTGGGCTTTTCTTCTAGTATTAGCTCTCTATGAGAAATATTTAGAAGTACATAGGGGCATTTTCTATAACCCAATTTTAAGGTAGGCCTATGTCTACACTTAAAGAAACAGAAGCTACTAATATACCACAATTGTGATTCTTCAGCAAAGCAGATCAGGAACTGGTTACTGTCTTCAAGTTGCAGTACTGCCCTCAAGACTAAGTGCATAATTGCTCCTGTACCCGTATGATTCACTTCCTTTTTTAAGAAACTAAACTTCTCAGCTGTTAACATTAAGTTGAGTCTTGTTCCAACACCACTTTGCAAGCCTGTACTCAATATCCCATTCACATTTTATATTATATGCAGTCTTTGTAGGCCTGAAAAGTCTGCAGCTGTCACTTCCACAGAGCTTTGATTTTTTAGGGAATACCTGGCTTTGTATAGCTCAGGATGAATATGTTTAATGTTTTTGTAAAAAATACTGCATTTATTCCTAAGGTTCACTTCATATTTGTGCAACTGTGAGTGTCAGTTAACTTCATGCAAAATAACTGACACCAGTATGGATGCCAGGCTGTTCAGTCCTTACATCCTCTGTCTAATAAGCCATATCCAGTTGCAGTGTAGAGAACTGACAGGGTGAGTTAAGATAGCAAGATCTTGTGACCGACCCCTGTGCATCACTGGCACCAGAGAGACTAGACCAAGGCTCCAGCCTCTGAGCCTTGGCATGACTACTTCCTGACTGATTGGACACATTTCCAAAGCTCCCAGCTCTCCTTTCATTCTCTCTTCTGCTTGGCTGGTCCCTTTTACCTCCAGTAATCGCATTTACTGAGGTTGGTTGTTTATTTAGTCACTTTTAACACACAATTTCAGGCTCCATAAATTTAAATACCCATACACTAAAATATGTAATGGTATTTTTACCTATTAGAATTACATTTGACCTGAATGCATTTTACATTAATTACCTCATAATAAAGGTTCTTCTGAGAAAGTAATTGTACCAACAGCCTTGAAGGGAAATATGACAGTGATTACTTAAGTATTCAACTTCACTTAACAAAATGTTAAACATTATCCCTGCAAAAAGCAGCCAGAACAAAACGCATGCATTTCTGCTACAAAGCTACAAGTTAACTACCTTAGCTCAGCAAATAACAAGTTATTACAAGCACACAGCAGCACTTTTCATTAACTTCTGAAGCAAGGTTATAGCAGGAGAGACCAGCAAGTCCCCGGGGGTCTGTTCTGGGTCCTAACATCAATTCGCTCTGGAACCATAATCAGGTCACAACCTTTTAGTTTCCTTTATTTCCCCCATTTATAAAACAGAGGGGTTATAGCTAAAAAGGGTATTGTGGTTTATTTGTAAAACACACTGAAGTCCTGTTAAGGTATTGGAGTGTGGCCCAAGGTTCGGTCCTGCTCAGCTATGGATTTCCTATATAATCCTGGGCAAGTACTTTAGCCACCACAGCACTAAAAAGTACCCAGAATAACCTTTGTCAGGGCCCAAATTCATCTAGGTACTTGAAACATGTAACTTTAAGCATGCAAACAGTTCCACTGGCTCCAGTGAGAGTGCTCGTATGCTTGCTGTTACCTGCCTTCTCAGGTGCGTGCTACTGAATGCAGGTCTTAAAGAGCATTTCTAAATGTAGGGCTTATTCCTAGAAATAACTCCATGCTGCTAATGTCACAGCACTGACATTGCTGTGAAGCAATACTCTTTAGCTGTGGTATTAGCAGCTTCAAAACTAACTAGTTTCCCTACTTTTCGAGGTTGCTATTAGCACTGCCACAGCACTGATGGGGCCATGTCCTTAATGAGCAGTCCTTGCATCAAGTTTGGATACTTCTCAAAGTAAGTGCACAGCTTTTTTCAATCCAGAGGTATGCATTTAAATAGAATACACTGTACTGCCCAAAAGCCAAAATCTCCTTACTCCATTACAGGGAGAAGCAGCTCCATAAAGTTAAGCACTCAGGGTCCAATGTAGAGGTCAGCTGTGAATCATATGGACAATCTTGAAGCCAAAGTGGAAACTACACAAAGCAAATGATTTTTTAATGGTCTAACTAAAAATCTTCTCCTTCCCATCTCTCAGAATGTTTAATTTCACTAGATCTTGATTTGTTACAGGGAAAAAATATTTCTGAAAAGACAAGACCCAAGTGTCCAATATAAAAAAAACTATACCCACCACAGAAAGATGGGTAAATAAAATACATCATCCAGTCACTGCTGGTCAGTTAATTAAAGTGTATACAGCTTCATGTAGAATAGCTCATGTCGTCATATGCAACATAAGATGATGTGCTATTTTCCAATATTTTTTAAAGAAATTGTTATCGTCTTTTAAGGAAAATATAGATTAGAAATATAGTAATGGCTTCGTACCCAAAATAGTCAGAAGAGAGACAAGTAAATCAGTTTGTAGCCAATTTATTTCAGTTTATTTATAGAACTGCCCTTCAGAAGATCTAGGTGCGTGCACAGTCTGATCTTTAAAAAATTTGGAGAAATAAAGTGACCCAATGTCAACATTTGAGATGCCTGGAAACTTCTCCATCCATGACAGGAATAATTTGTCCCAGACTGCTCTGTCTGCAGGCTGAAAATTCAGTACATGCTAGGTCTTGCCACAAACCAGTTTATCTTTCAAAAACAGAAAATCCCTGTTCAGGACAGTCTTGCATTCCGTATTTTTTTTAAACATGCTCTTTATTAAAATGTCAATAAGTATGAAGCACGGTACGGCAAGATTTTCTCCAGTTCTGAAACATCTTATTAAATGAAATGATTCTTATAGTGAGCCTCAAATTGACTGAATCCCCAAAACAGCTATGACACTACCACACATTACTAACATCCATGAGGATAAGTACATTAAAATAATGCAAGTTGCTCAGAAGTTTCTGTAACAGGGAACATGGGCAAACAAGGAGAGAGGCAATATCACATGGTAGCAGAGCACTGGCATTGCAAGCAATACCTGATCCTGGTGTACCAGGCTGAGGGACATGCTGGACGTTCTTACATTTCCCTTCTCCCTGCATCTCAGCTTAACTCTTACCAGAAGCATGAGACTGAATTCTGTCTTTTCAAGACTTTTCAGAAAGCATTACCCAAAAATTAAATCCTCACAGCTACTATAAACCCTGAGAAGTCAGCATTTACTATTCCAAATCAGCTTCACAACAGAATCCCATGCAGTCCCCTACTAATCAAACTTTTTGTGCACAAAAGCAGTGTGACAATACATCTGTCAAGTAGACCTCTCTCACATACAATTTCCCCCACCCTTTCTTGCTGTTCCCTGCTAAAATTTAAAATGTAAGGTTTCGATACAACGCTTATTTTTTAGCACACAGATCTAAACAAGTTCCCCTATGACCTTCTTTCAGAGACTATTTTCATTTTTTATAGTGTGGTCATGACATGCAATGTGGGCCACTTGGATTCTTCAGAGTTTGAGAAGATCAGCAACATCTCGGTACTTTCCAGGCACCTCAAAACCCTGTCAGCAAACAAGCAGGCCGGCTCGGCACAGGTACCAGGATTTCAGCCTCTGGGTCGCTACTGACTTGTCATCAGCTGCTCATGAAACACAAATGCACAACTTGTATCCAGCCAGGGACAGGTACTGAGACTCAACCCGCACGCAGGAATCTCTGCCCTGCAGCAATCTGCTGGGATAACTCGACTGTCTTTCGTTGCCCTCTCTCCCCTGCAAACGTGGCTTAGCTCAGTTCTTAGTGGGTGGCTGAGCACCTGTCAGGCAGACTGTCCACAATGAAACTGCCTTATCCAGCTCCAGAAAAAGGTATTGTGCACCTCTTGTTTCTGGAGTTTCCTGGACTCTTAATAAACTGAGTTGCCCTTCCCTGACCTAGAATCCATTTGTCTTCCCCAGTGTTTCTCTGCCTTCTTTTGGGCCAAAGTTAAATGCTGCAATATGAAGCACACAGCAAAATAATATTAATTAATAATAATACACTATGGTATTTTAAGTAAGTTACTGTATTTACCTGAATCCAAGACAAGGTTTTTTTCTCCCAATCAGCATGAAGGAGAAAGTCACTCATCTTACATCCACATACAAGGAAACCACATTAAATACATCATCTATTTTTTAACTGCTGCTAAAAGTAGCATGTGCTCAGTAATGGAAGCCAACTATGAAGTTGATTAGATGTAGCCAACACTGAGCCTGACAAGAAAGTACATGGCCCATATTGGGCAAACGTGCCGATTATTTTTTTTGGTAAAAAAATGTCTATATATGTGACACAAAAGTTATATACACTACCCCCCTTCGCATTACTTTCCATCACATACCTTAACCCTCAAAAGGAAAACCCACTCATCCATTACAATACCCGATCCCGTGGAACCATACTTCCGCACACCTGTCCACAAGGTCCACCTGTCTACCAGGTGGCTCATGAATGCTGAGATGGTGGGGCAGATGGAGCACCCCACAGAAGCGTGGGAGGGTCCCAGCATCCTTGGCAGCGGACCCAGAAGTGGACCAGAAGCACTTCTGGTCCACTTCCAGATCCTCTGAGGAGCACATGGGGGGACCCCTCCCCCCCACCTCCCAGCTCGGCGGCTGGGGTCTCCTGGGTCTGGGGGGGGACACCCGGGTTCCCCCTGTGGGTGATCACTGACGGGGGAGGGTGTCCACTGCTGAACATGCAGTGGACACCCCACCGTGCTCCTGTGGGATGCTCCATCCGCCCCAACATCTCAGAATTCATAAGCCGTGCCTGGTACCTTGAGGTATGTAGAAAAAACATTTAAAGCTGTGTCTATAGCCCAATCACTGATTCTCCAAATCAGAACCAAATCCTCAGATTCATATTCCGCCAAATCGAATCAGGACAGTGATCCGAATCAACAAATCAAATGACTGACCCCCAAATCAGGCCGAATCTGAATCAAATGTGGCCCGCTTTACACACCTCTATAAACTACCAGTTTGATTAGTATTAGGTACAGATGCACATAAGTGAAAAAAACGCTATAATGTTGAGCTAGTGCTCTTTTAAGTGACTATAACACTGATGTCTTATTGGAAGACTTCACTTAAAGGATCCAAAAATGCAGTCAAAATAAAATGTTACACAGACATGTTCAGTGTGTTAACCATTATGCCCCAAGCTTTTACTACCTCCCACACTTCTCTCACAGACATTAGAGTTTAACGATAAGACGCCCACATGCATGCATGATTAACTTATGGATGACGGACCATGCTCAATTTTGACCAAAAGGGTTTGGCATTCTAGCAGATTAAGTCCCTTCCTACACTTGAGAAAGGATACAATGACTGTTTGCATAACGGACACCACACTTCATAAGGAATTATGTCTAGCACTACACCCACACTACCAGAGAACTATAACTTTCATTTTATAACATCTTTCTTCTTTGTATGAAACCTACCTCCTAATGGGAATAAACCAACAGCAAAAATTTCAATCCTACATAAAGCAGGAATTTGCAAAATGTAGCTTAATACACTGTGAACAATACTTACAAACTCTGATATGAAGATTTCCACCTTTATTGGCTGGCATCTGCTGTTTTAAATCATTCTTCAATTGTTACTAAAAATTAAATTTCAAATTGAATGTAACAATATGGTTCAAAATGTCCTCAGAAGCAAACCTTCTCACAGTTCACATGTTCTACAAATACAGCTCCTTTAATATGAGACATGTCAGTTTTTGGCATGCTAAGATGAAGCTGAAACGGACAGAAATCATAACACACTGAAAAGGTTTATAATGGAGCAAGGGAGAAAGGAGCAAGAGAAAAAGAAAGAAGGGACATGGCCATGGAAAAAGAAAAATTAGTTCTGTAACCAATGTAACAGAACAATTCTCTCATATTACACTCAAGACAAAAGTTTATGAGGAGGTAGCATTTTTCCTTCCCCAATAATAATAATTAAGTCAAAGAGTAAAGATTTTTTTTAAAGAGGCGAGAACAAAGACATTCCACAAATAGCTACAAAGTATGTGGCAACGAATCAACCGCAGACCCCGACTAGACATCTTACATGGGACTGTGTGAAACCATTTTCTCAACAACTGATCTGGAAATGTACTGATCAGGTTTCATTATCTCTACACTGTTTATATTAATTTTATTTTCACTTGAACTTTATCATTTTCTAAGACTCCTACAACAGGTTTCTTAGTCATGCCAAGAAGGCAATTTATTTTCAGACAAGGCCCCAGGGAAACCAAGGAAGAGAAGCAGACAGAACGCACCCAGGGAACAAAGACACAAAGGACAGAGAGATGCAAGAGGTTGACAGTCTGATGCTTTGTTTGTTCGTACCACTAGAAGCACTTATTTTGTAAACTTGCATAGTCTTGAGTGGTTTCTTGTGAAGACTATAACAACACATTTTCAATTAACAGAACCAGGATTAGCCCAAACTGTGAAAGCACTCATGCTAGCCACGCTCAACGTGTTGTCATGTTCACATTAATACGGTATTTTAGTTGCAATGACAGCTTGGTAACGAGACTTCTTGCTTTTATAATTGCCAGACTGGGTGAAATTATTTGTTATGATACAACCCCCAACTTTCTGCAAATCTGTGAAGTGTTTTAAGGACTCACAATTGGAAGGACAAAAAATGATCGAACACATTCTTCATTAACAGTTAATTATAAGCAGTGAATATAAGAGAAGAAAAATCTGGGTGTCAAAGGTCACTGCAACAGAAAAATTTAAGGTAGTACTAGGATGATTGTGGGGCAAAAGTTGGAGCATAGCTAGCTAAGCACACCCACCACTTGCATTAAAACTGGTTCCATACTACTGATTCACCTAGACAAGAGCAATTCTCTAATAGAGGCATAGCTAACTCATAATGATTAAGGTAACTTGTGACCTGAATCTACAGGCGACTCCAAAACCATCCAAACATAGGTTAGCAAGAACTGAAAGCAGTGGGCAAGGTGATCCAAAAACTTATCAGTATTACACATCTCAGTTTAAAACTTCCAATAGACAATTCTAGCAGACCAGCAATAGCACATAAACATGAAGGAGGTTTGTAGCTAGACAAATCTCACTAAAACATCAGGACAACTGCCCAGTGGCTAGGGGAGAGAGGCCTAATTATTTTGGGAAGTTCCATTCAAGGGCAACTAAGCTGTTGTTTAGATTAGTCAAGACAGCAGACAATGCAACTCAGAGTTGCAGCAATGTAGATTTGATTCTGGGAGGTAGAGGAAAATGCCAATATACAGCTCCTGAAGCTACTAAAGAGAGGCCCCTGGGAAACTGGCACATTTCTTTGAAAGATCAGTGCATGAACACTTTTCCTTTCCCTTACTGGCTCTCTCCCCCTGCAAAGGCAAGACAAGGGGCAAAAAGGGGTTGGGGCAACAGTCGTCCAATTGCTCTTTGTTATTGCCATCATGCTTGGTTCCCTTCACTGAGTATCTGGCACTAAGTAAACCCATAAATTATCCTGACTTTGGAGATATACTTAAGCAACAGGGTCCCTTATTTGAATACTTGATGAACAGATGGAATGTGACTCTAGTGGGTTGCTGACAGTGGTTCTCTAGGCTTGCCAGTATTCTCGAAACTTATCTCATGCATTTTTAAGTTCCAGAAAAAAGAAAAAAAAAAAAACTCGTTTCACCAGTCTATTAAGCACTTTGTTATTCTTCAGATCCAAGCAGCTGAAGCTTTGACTTTTTATAGGTTCTTTCTCATGGGGATTCAATAAGTTTGTGTATTGTCCCTTCATATGAGTGTACAGAGCTTGATTGAGTTTGCTTCACCATGAATGAATAAGCTGCCCTTTCTGAAAACAGAAACCAAGAAGCCTGAGCCCAAGGACAACACAGTTCCTAAAGCTAAAACAAAGAACGTGGCTTCCAGAAGTTATAGCTCATTCTGACTGAAGATCTTTCAGAGAGAGGATGACCTTAGGGTTAAAGTTTGTGGACTGGTGCATGAGATCTGGATTCAACACCTGCCTCAAACTTGACAAGTTGTTTCTTCACCTTTTAGAGGTGTTGTAAGAATAAATACATTAAAAAATACACCCTCCCCCAAACAAAGAGAAACAAAACAATACTTGCAAGGCACACAAGCTGTGGTGAGAAAAAGCTTCAAATCACTTAGGCTAGGGACAGACATTACACATAACCCAGTTTAGGTGATCAGAAACTGGTTTAAACCTGTAACAGAACAGATGTTCAGAGCACATTTGAAAATGGCTGAAACCAGCTTGAGATAAACTTGGTTGAATGCAGTATCAGACTTAACTGACTAGGGTCAAACCAGTTTATGCAATGTCTATCTCAGACCCCTTGCTGGTTTAAGTTAAATTAAGCTCCCCCCATATCCCGGCATGCTCTCTGGGCTATGTGGGGCTCCTGCTCCACAGTAGAGCTGGCCCCTCCCCTCCGCTCCCTGGCTGCAGCTCCGGCAGAGACTGCAGGCACAGCAGGGTCTGCTGGCTTCCCCGTGCCTCCATCTTACCACTTGCTGCTTAAGCAAAGACCCCTTCCTCCTCTCTCCCACAGCACAGACTGTAGCCAGCATGTGGTAAGCTAGCTAATGCAGTGTAAGATACGACAGTGTCCACTTAGGGATTTTTGGAGCTAATCAGCATGTGATATAATCAACATACAATCAAGATGGTAATGTCCCTGCATTCTTTCCTTTGGAAAAATCTGTTTAAGAAGAGTTTAAACTAATGAGTGAGGCTCTTTTTCTGGTGGGGTGTTAAATGCTGATAACAGAGCTGATAGATGCTCTGTTATTGGGGGGAGGGGGGCTCTTTAATCACAGTGTCCTGCCAAGGCCTGGCCACATCCCCCTCAGCTCAGCCTCGTGGAAGACAAGGGAGGGCTTGCTGTAGCACCCCCCCACCCCAGCTTCATATCTGCCTTTCTGGAATGAAAAGGAAATGTCTATCCACCTCCAAATCGGTTCAAGCTTTGCAAATCGGTTCAATCTTTGCTAGATTAACCTGCAAAGATTGAATTAATTCAGGCTCAGGATTTTTGAATGTCTGTCTCTAGCCCAAAGCATATTTATTCTTATCCTACATGGCTGCTGGTGTATCTCAGGGAGAAGCATCCCAGTAAGTACCTAATCAATGAAAGGAAAATTGTAATATAAGGGAAAGGCTTTGGGAGCCAGTAATCTTTAGTTTGAATCCCATTCTCTCATGGCTGGGTACTTTCCTGCAGTGAGAGCAGAATGTAACTGGCAGTCACTTGTTCAGGAATAATTTTATCCTCTTGGCAAACACTAGAGTGTCATAAATCTGAAGTCCAAGCCATCTCAACTCCATATTCCCTCATTGTTATATGTTACCTTCTCCATCAATATTTCAGTTAGAAAAATATATTTGTATTATGGCAGAACTGGGACAGTTCACAGGGTTCAGTTCCATAAGGCCTTGGGAAGATGAGGGCTTGTAAACAAGTCATAGGGTTACATACAGCCAAAGGAAATAGTTATATGGGACCACTGAGAAGCTACAGCTAACTGGAGAAGTCACAGCAAGCAGTTGTGCAGCTTGTGATCCAGGTTATAGTATACCAGTAATTATAAGAAGTTTTAATTCAAAACAATTTAATCTAAAATCTTAATTCTGTTCTATTTTCAGATAGGGTAATTACTTATTTAACAAGACTATGTGGCTTTAAACAAATCTCAGGAAGTTTACAATCATTCTTCAAAAAAATCCTTGTCATCAAAAGACATAAAAATCTGATTTCATAAGGAAATCTATAAACCAACCAACTAGGTGTAGTACGTGGCATTACTGGCCAGAAGAGAGAAGCAGAAGCGGAAAGGGACTCCAAGATGAACGTGAGTCGGCAGCGTGACAAAGTCATCAGAAAAGCTAACGGCACTTTATCGTGCATCAGCAGATGCATGACGAACAGAACCAAGGAGGTGATACTTCCCCTCTATCGGGCGCTGGTCACACCGCAGTTGGAGTACTGCGTGCAATTCTGGGCACCGCACTGCAAGAGGGATGTGGATCCCTCTTCAAGAGGAGGTTAGATGGGCATCTAGCTGGGGTCATCTAAACCCAGCATTCTTTCCTGCCTATGCAGGGGGTCGAACTCGATGATCTATTGAGGTCCCTTCCGACCCTAACATCTATGAATCTATGAAGACTCTCTTTAGACTGCAGCTGTTTAATCTGTAAACTACGAATTTTACTTAGCTTCTTTTACTAATTCTTTTAAAAGCATATTTGATGATCTTTGCACCTTTCCAATTTACTTTTCCTTTCCCATACTACCACCCACATCATCCTAGTAATATATTTTTGATTAGTGGTTGTCAAAGTGTTTACAAGAGTACAATATCTTTCTTACCTTTAATCACTATTTTTTCCCTCCAGAGATATTTGCCAGCCCAAAGGAACCCTTACCATGTTATCTTGGTGTATTCTAACCAGTTCTATTTTTGTTAATGATATGCTGCTTTTCAAGTAATTGTTTGGGGATTTTCTTATTCTGCAGCCACCAGGTCTCAAAAGCATGACGCCAAAACATATTGAGCAGAACTGCCTCATGGGTAATACAATTCTTATGGTATCTTTTCCCAGATAATTAATAAAAACAGTTTACTAATGTATCCTAGAATATATCCTCAAGGCACTTCATTGCTAATCTTTTTACATTTTGAAAATTATTTAATTATTGCTTACTTTTTTTCTTATTTAACCAAGATTCTAATAAAGTGCTAAGACTAACAATGTTAGTCTTCATCATAAACAATATAATAGTTTAGTATGAGGTTATCATATTTAATCCACTTCTATGTATCATGACTTGATCCTGCACTATTGAAGTAAAGTTGTGCAATTGGCTTCAATAGGAAAAAGATCACTGGGAAACACCCACCAAAATACAAATCTGTCCAGGTATGAATTGCGGAAGTAGCTGATCAAATGGAGATAGCAGATTTAGGATTATGGATTATTTAGACATATTTACCATGGAAGTAGTCCCTTGTTTTAAATGCACTCAATTATAATTTCAGCAGGCTGGCAGGAAGGTAGCGAAGTGGCAGAAGTGGTGACGGCGGCCATAACAGCAGCAGGCAGGCTGGGGGGGAAGCGGTGGCAGCGACAGGTGGGAGCGAAGTGACAACTGGACGAAAGCGTGGGGCCCACACCTGTGGCCTGGGGGCAGGACCAGTGGGGACCCAGGGTGGAGTGCAGGAGCACGGAGCCCAGTCTGGTGGGGCCTCAGGGTCCACCTAGCTTTATCACATGGGGCTCGCATGCAGTTCCCAGGTTCTCCACCCAAACTGCATACCTCTGTGGGGAGCCCCAAGTGAAAGAGCTGGTGGCCCAGCCCCACTCACTGGTATGTGCAGGTTATGGGGAATGGCAGGGAGCTCTGTACTATGGAGCTGAGCCAGCTCCACCCCTCTCCCTGCCACCCTGGCTGAGCCTCATGATCTCCATTGCCGGCTTCAGGATGTGGGGCTCTCCCTGGCAGCACAGGGCTCAGGCACGTGAGCCCTGTGCAATGGAGCCAGCAGCCTGGCCACATGAAGTCCTGGGGCTTGCTGGGACCACGCACTGCCAGGGGGCTCCATCTACTACTGCCACTGGCAGCAGCGACTGTGCACAATGGGGGGGTGGTGTTTGTAGGGGAACCCCCCCCCCACACACTCCATGATACACACATACTCACACCCCCACACACACACTCTGCAGACACCCTCCCCCCCATCCCACCCCCACAAACCCAATATACACCTACCCATAACCCCATTATATACAAGAGTAAGACTTCATTTTGAGCTATTATATACTCACCTCTATATACACGACACTAACACACAAATCGGGACAAAAATACGTTTTGAAATAAATTTAAAATATGTGATTGTAGATGTTCGATTTTTAGTATGTCATTTGGGTTTTTTTTCCAGTTCCAAGATAACAAACCCCCTTCCCAAAAGGAGTACTTCTAGGGGCAAGGGAAAGGACTTCCAGTGACAAACGTCAGAGGTTATAGGCAGGACTTCTGGTCCCAAGATGGCAACCACAGGACAGGGCACCCGTCAAGGGACAGGGCTACCCTTGCAGCCCTCAACAGCTCACCAAAAATTCTTGAGCAGCTATCCAGCCAAAATAATTGCCCACCCCTGTACTAAACTGTTGACACACTGGTGTACCTACGTGTATGTTAAAGACTCAGGGCCCTAACTGATACTAGTTACACTGGACATATAAAATATTTTTTTAATAATAACAGCATGTTCTATTATTCACTAATAATCCATATATTATTAGTGGGTGTGAAACATACTCTGTCCAAGTTTGTGGACAATACTAAATTGTGGGGTGAAGTGCACACTCCGGAGGGTAGGGAACGATTTCAGGCAGACCTGGACAAGTTAGAAAAATGGGCAGTACACAATAGGCTGCATACAACAAGGACAAATGCAGAGTGTTGTACCTAGGGCATAAAAATATCCAACACACCTACTGGGTGGGAAGCAACCCTCTCAGCAGCACAGAAGCAGAAAGGGATCTCAGAGTCATAATGGACTCCAAGATGAACATGGGTCCTCAGTGTGATGAAATCATCAGCAAAGCTAACCGCACTTCATCATGCATCAGCAGATGCATTACAAATAGATCCAAGGAGGTGATACTTCCCCTCTATACGGCATTGGTTAGACAGCAGTTGGAGTATTGCATCCAGTTTTGGGCACCATACTTCAAGAAGGATGTTGACCGAACTGAGAGAGGGCCACTTGTATGGTTGGGGGCTTACAGGACAAGCCCTATGAGGCGAGACTGAGGGACCTGGACCTCTTCAGCCTCCACAAGAGAAGGCTGAGAGGTGTTCTTGTAGCTGCGTACAAATTCATTAGGGCAACGCAGCAAGGGATCGGAGATGCTCTGTTCACCAGGGCACCTCTTGAGTTAACAAGGAACAATGGTCACAAAGTGACAGAGAGAGGATTTAGGCTAGATAGCAGGAAAAACTTCTTCATAAGTAAGGGTGGCCAACATTTGGAATGGGCTTCCAAGGGAGGTAGTGCTCTCCCCTACCTTGTGGGTCTTTAAGAGAAGGCATCTGTGGATAGGCATCTGGCTGGGGGCATCTGACCCAGCACT
>NW_005842412.1:399648-401347 GCF_000455745.1 Alligator sinensis | reverse complement strand
TGCCTAGGCAAGGGGTCGGACTCAATGATCCACTGAGGTCTCTTCCGACCCTAGCATCTATGAATCTACTTTAGGAAGAGAACCGTGTAGTTCCAAATGTATAAAGTATTTTAACCTGGCTTCCTTTACCAGTATGGACAGGAATATTTCAAAGTTGAAAACTATAATCTAAAACTTCCTAAAATACACAAGAGAAAGTAGTTCTCAGAAAGAGATTCATTTCTCAAGCTGATTAATGGGCTTACCCATCCCCAACTACAACCTTGCATCCCAAAACGGTATACTGTGGGGATTTTACATTGTCACTGATACCATACAGATGAGCAGTAGAAGGTCTATTTTTTGTCTATATCCATACTTCCCACTATATTGCTTCTCAATGAACTGGTTAAACTATAAGTGGAACTGCTAAAAACTAGTCTGCTCTAACCAGGTAACAGAAAATGTATAAACTGTTTGAGATTTATGAGTGCCTGAACATAATGTACACTGCAATTTAGCAGTTCATATTTCTTGAGTGTAAACATCTCTCTAAATACTAATGCTACACTTGATAACAGTTAGAACCAAGCCTAAATAAAACCTTTCAGACAGCATGGTTTGAGTCTTAGAAAATCCCTATATAATGTCTCCTTGCCCAAAGTTCAAGCAAGGTGTAGATACATGTGTGTTGTGAAGAGAGGGGGAATGAGAAGACAACAGAAGAAGAAATTCCCTTCTAACTCATTCCATGACAAGCTCAAGCAGGGAAATAACAAGACTCCAAAGTTGTCCAATCACTAGTTCCTCAATGCAGAGAGCGGTGCACGGGAGGGACAAAGAGAAAAATGAATTTATAGAGCAACTGTCTCAATTTCCTTGCGTCACTGCACCTGGTATGAATGCCCATTCCTACAGCTCATTCATCAGGGCTCTGCCAGTAGATTTTAGACACCATCTATTAATGTTACTAGAAATCCCAGAAAAGAAAGAACAAGACCTGATGCAAAAGGCCTTCCAGACAGCTCTGTGGTCTCTTCACCACCACCCCACTTACACTAGAAAGGTCTAGAATCAAGGCAACTATATTCTTAGTTGGAGGGAGAAAAAATTATTTGTGGGAGCTGAGTGCGTGCATGTATGCACAAGCGCCCCCCGCCCCCCCGGAGGTATATTTGCTGGGGGCGGGGAAAGGGCTGTGGGGGGAAGGGAGTGGGGCTGGGCTGGGGCAGGCCCTGCACAGCCGGGGTGGGGTATGGGACAGAGCCGTGACGGGGGGGGAGGGGGGGGGGGCCCCCCCCTGCTGCTTCATGTGCCCTGGAAGGGCATGAGGGGCATGTGCTCCTAGATCTGCACAGGGCAGAGAGGGCTGCCACTGCAGGCTGGGGCCAGAGCTGAGCCAGGCTCTTTCCAGTGGGGGCCAAGCCGGGCTGCAGCAGGAGCAGGCAGGCACCTGAAAAACCACCATAGGCCCCCCCAGTGTGCTCTCCCAGTACTGCCAATGCCTGCCCCGCTCCCTTCCTCACCGCTGCACACATGGCCCTCCCCACCCCTGCTGCAGCTGCTGGAAACCCACAGCCAGGCTGCCTTGTGGCCCTACCACTGCCCCATGTTTGGAGGGAGACTAAGCCCTGTTATCCCCACCCCTTTCCACCACCTACAGCTATATAGTAGGAACTTTTCAAAGGACCTCTACAGACATTTTGGCTACGGAAATACC
>NW_005842412.1:389343-399617 GCF_000455745.1 Alligator sinensis | reverse complement strand
GAGTTCAAAGGAAGGAATGAGGGGACATTACCATCTTGATTGTATGTTGATTATATCACATGTTGATTAGCTCCAAAAAGCCCTAAGTGGACACTGTCCTATCTGCCTTACACTGCATTAGCTAGCATACCACATGCTGGCTACAGTCCATGCTGTGGGAGAGAGGAGGAAGGGGTCTCTGCTTAAACAGCAAGTGGTAAGATGGGGGCACGGGGAAGCCAGCAGACCCTGCTGTGCCTGCAGTCTCTGCCGGAGCTGCAGCCAGGGAGCAGAGGGGAGGGGCCAGTACTGCTATGGATCAAAGAGCCCCATCCAGCCCAGAGAGCATGCTGGGAGCGGGGGGGAGTCTGATTTAACTTAAACCAGCAAGGGGTCTGAGACAGACATTGCATAAACTGGTTTGACCGTTATAAGTTAAGTCTGATACTGCATTCAACCAGGTTTATCGCAAACCGGTTTCAGCCATTTTCAAACTTCTTTATGTGCTCTGAACATCTGTTCTGTTACAGATTTAAACTACTTTCTGATCACCTAAACTGGTTTATGTGCAATGTCTATCCCTAGCCTTTAAGTTCATTGTTTTTACGTACAAGTGCAAAGTAAATTTAGTGGGACAAAGTCTGGCCTTTTGTATTTTAAATAAAATACAGCTTCAGAGAACTCCAGCCGCAGATGATATGAGCAGTTCTGTCAGCAGAGTCTCAGCAAGCTACTGACTTGCACATAACCTAAGGAAACATAGCAGGCCTTATGTAACTTGTAACAACAGCTGCTTAATAAAAAATGAATGCTATTTTATGTTTCTGCTATAAATAAATGGGATTACATGGAACTCGTTAGGTATTTTGTGTTACAGTCATTAAGATTCAGAATAAGTATTTTTAATAAATGAGATTAGTATGTTACTTCTTGTGAATTAATAACTTAGTTGGAAGCTAAAAATTATTTTACTATCCTAAAGTTGAAGGCTTTATTTATGCATGCTCAATTATAGATTTTCTCTATGTACAGAAAATAATTTTAAAATACTACTGAAACCAGAAACAAGTTACTTTTTTTTTTTCTAACTTAAACTTTTTATTTATTTTAAAGGCTATTATGGAAACATTAGGAGCACTCTAGAATTACAGTTGTACTCACATTTCACTTAAAGCAAGATTAAACTACATGTCTCATTTCATTCACTGAATTTACTTTCCAAAATTTACTACAAACACAGTTCAGAAGGAAATAAGAAATAAATCTGGAAGTATGGCTTCCTAACTTCTAGCCTGCATTCCACCAAGTTCCATGTTTCTCACTCTTTGGTGCATTCCACTTTAGAGAACTGGGGAATGTACGAGAAAGGGTAGACTGAGAAAAACAGAAGAGGGAGGAGATACGGAACTAAGGAGACAATCCTATACACTCCCTCAGGCCTATTATCTTTCTGACTCTCTTTATTTGGAGTATAAAATATGGTAGTAAAATATGTTTCACAAGGTTCCTTGGGTGAATTTGATATCTTTCATTAGACCAACCCAAATAGTTGGAGAATAGTTATTAAGCAAGCTTTCGGGTTCAAAAACCCTCCATCAGGCTAAGAAAGTTTCAGCAGTTGATGTGTGCTCTTCCTGGATGGAATGAAAAGTAAAGAAGCCAGAGGGTGGGCTGGGGAGTCAGTTGCCAGGCAGATTATAATGGGTCAAAAATCCAATGTCTAACTGAGGAAATATCAGGTTTCACTGAATCAATCCTAAAACCGCTCGTCACCCACCGAGCAAGTTTTCTACAAGACACTACAGACTTTCTACGGAAACTTAAAAACATAGACCACCTTCCCAGCAACATACTCCTAGCCACCACGGACTGCTGCGGAGAAGAGAGCAGTCACTTAATATAGAAAAATAAAGCAAGGGTGTCCAAAGGTCATTTAGTCCAATGTCCTTCCTCAAGAAACAAGCCTCTCCTGTGGACAGGATTTGATCTGGTACAGGGAAACACGTTTGGATTTCTAATCCAGTCTTGTTATCACTCAGCCATTGCACTTAGCCAAAAATGGAGTCTACAAGCAGAGGGAATAAGCCATGTGTGCTATGAAGGTATGTGTTAGGGTCAGTATCCAGAAGGGTAAAATACAGACCACAGTATACAAGAAACCCACAGACCAACATACTTATCTGCACAGAACCAGCAATCACCTGAAACACACCAAAAATCTGTGATATACAGCCAAGCCCTCAGATACCACCGCATCTGTACTGAAGGGCACACCCGGGATTGCCACCTCACCAATCTTAAAAAGGCTTTCACCCAGCAAGGACACTCCTCCAGAGAGGTAGATCGCACGTTTGAAAGAGCCACCTGGATACCACGTGAAGAACTGCTGCAGTACAGAAGAAAACCCCCCACAAATCGCACACCGCTGGTTATGACGTATCACCCATCCCTTGAACCTGTACGGAAAATCCTCAAAAAATTGCAACCCATATTAGAAAAAGACCCTATTCTTAAAAAGATCTTCCCAGAGCCACCCATCCTTCAGACAAGCACCGAACCTCGCCAACCTCATCACCAGAAGCAAACTTCCTCAAGCCCAGAACACACCAAAAGGATCCAGACCGTGCCAGGACAAGAAATGTAAAACCTGCCAAGACATCTCCACCACCCCCACTATTACTACACCCCACAACAGAGCCATCAGCATCCCAGGATCTTACAGCTGCACCTCCAGGAATGTAGTATACCTCATCCAATGCACCAAATGCCCTGATGGAAAATACGTAGGAGAGACCAAACAACAACTGTGCACCAGAATGAATGCACACCGGAAATCCATCAAACACGATCAAGACAAAAATACCCAATTACCGGTGGGGGCACATTTCTCACAGGAGGGCCACTCTCTCTCCCATCTCTCAGTCCTGATCCTCAAGGGAAACTTACACAACACTTCCCAGAGACGAGCCTATGAACTCCATTTCATCAACCTCCTGGATACTAGAGATCATGGACTAAACATAGACATTGGATTTTTGACACATTATAATCTGCCTGGCAACTGACTCCCCAGCCCAGCCCAGCCCCTGGCTTCTTTACTTTTCATTCCATCCAGGAAGAGCACACACCGACTGCTGCAGCTTCCTGAGCCTGACGAAGGGTTTTTGAACCCGAAAGCTTGCTTAATAACTATTCTCCAACTATTTGGGTTGGTCTAATAAAAGATATCAAATTCACGCAAGGAACCTTGTCTGCCTATGTCCCTAGACCAACACGGCTACAACCTACACCCTTGCAAAATATGTTTGATACATTTAATAAAATGTGTTGATTTTTAACATTTAACAAGTGCCATTATAGTGCAAGTATTGTACTGCAACAACCAATGTCACATTTTAGAACCCCAGCCCTGTACCCAATCAAATGGAAGGTTCACCTCTCCTTCGGCTTTCATTGTAGCAGAACTGGACCATTTAAAACATATTCTAAGCTAGAAAATATTTAAACACGGCTGCCAACAAACCCTTTTAAAGTTGCACTGGGTGGTTAAGGAATAAGAAACCAAGGAGCCTAACACCCAAAAGGCAAAGTACAGATTAAAATTCTAAAAGACGGACATCTGGGTCTTGTTTTTGAAGGCCAGATCTAGAGTTGAGAGCTCTGGAAACAAAGCCATATCAGCATGCTCTATTAACAAAGCACTCCGAGCACAGATGCCACATATACTCACAAAACTGTGCTGTGGTCAGTATAGAATCAGTCAGCTGCCAACCCCAGGAAAATAATATCACCACTGAAAGCGAGGTTTTGTCACTATAACTCTGTCTACAGTACAGGTTTCTTTCTGACGCAATTATATATGTTAAAATGACATATCACCAAACTCTTAACTAATGTTGATATCCAAACAAAAGTTAATGGCGTAGTCATTGATTTAGGATTTTTTTCCAAATCCATCAAGGAGCTCTGTTAATAGAGGGTGGGCATGTCTACATGTGTGCCTACAGCACCGTTGTTACTGCATCGTCATTTAGTTCTTCCTTTAGGAAGTGCTAAATGATGATGCAGTAACACTTGTTACTGTGCCGTGCTGGCAGAGTACCGTTAATTTTAGTAGCTACTTCGCTGTAGAGATGCACTATAGCAAGGGAACGCACTGCTACAGTGACAGACATAGCTGCAGCGTCACAGTTTGCATCCACTGATGCTACATTGCCATAGTGCATTGCTACAGTGATGCAGCGTCTCGTGTAGACACGCCTGGTAAGAACAAATTCAGTTTTCAATAGGAATAAGGTATAATTCGATATATTTCCAAAATGGATCTTTCTAAAAGTGGAAATCAATTCTTTTCACCAGAATGCCTGATCCTAGGTGCATATTCTATCCTTCTTGATTTTCCTTCCCCCAACTGAGTCACCCTGGAAAATGTCGCTCACTTGAGCTTAAGAAAAAAAACTGACAAACATCCAAAATGACTGCTGATGTTTACTATAACCACCATACAAACACCTCCCCAGCTTCACAAAAATTAAATAAATAAATAAATAAATAAATACAGAAAACCAAGTCTACTCGTCAGTGCAAACTGCAACAGTTAAATAATTACTTCTACCAATGAGGTTATTTTGCCAAGCACCAAATCACAGTTTTGGCCTCATCATAATTTGGCTGGGAAGTCTTTCGCAGAAAGAAGGAAAAATGTTTTTAATGGCATGTTCAAAAGGAAAAATAACCGTTTATCAGAGGTTATGTAAAAATCTTATACTTGTGTTGGAAACCCCTGTTTGGCACAACACGTTTAATTAGAGCTGGCTCTTTAACGCTAAGTAAAAAATGTTACAATCTTCTTAACTATTTGTTTTAGATTAAGACAAGAAATTTCAGAGTGAAAACTTCCCTTATATTCTTAATTTACCCTCCTCTGGGTTGTTATAGGGGTTTTGGGGTTGGGGGGCAGGAATACAATGTGGCAGAAATCCCTAGGAGTGAGAATAATTAAAAGGTACAATGAATGCTTCTATATTTAAGTGTGTATTTCCTGGTTCATAATATAACTTACATAACTTTTTCCCCACACAAAAATGTTTTAAGTTAGAGGATACTGCTGCTACACTGTAGTTCCCACCAAGCCAAGCCTCATTACCCAAGAAATATTTCAGTCCATATAGACAGTACTGCAAATATACATTAAGCTACATATACAAGATAATACTAAAGGGACAACACACTGTACCTCTTTAGTACTACCCTTTTGTATACGTGTCCTTGCCCTCTCTCTTCTTTCCATCACTGGGTGCCATCTGAGAAAGCTCATCTCTGCCACACATATCAATTAGGCATTATGGTCATAGGAAAGTAGGGCTGGAAGGGACCTCATGAGATCATCTAGCTCAGCCCCCTGCTCAGGACACGTTCACAGAGGAGAGTCCATTTCCATCCTCTATGTAATCGCTCTTCAGGTAGTTGAAGACTGTTCTCAAATCCCCTGTCAGTCTTTTCTTCTCCAGACTAAATAACCCTAGTTCTTTCAGCCTCTCTTTGCAAACCTTGCTTCCCAGGTCCCTAATCATATTTGTCACCTTCTGCTGACTCTTCCTAATCTGACTACAACTTTCTTGAAATGTGAGGCCCAAAAGTAGACATGGTACTCCAGGTGGGAGCTCAAGAGAGCTAAACAGAATGGAAGAATCGCACCCCTTGATTTACAAGCGACTTCCTATTGCTATAAGGCTGCTGGCCTTTTATTTTTCTTTTCTTTTTTTTGCATAACAAGAGCACATTGTTGCCTCATATTCAGCTTACACTCTACCATAACCCCCAAGTCTCTCTCTTCAGTACTGCAACCAAGCCAGTCATTCCCTAGGCTGTATTTGTGCCTGCAGTTGATCCAACCCAAGAGCAGGTCTCTACATTTGTCCTTGTTGAATCTCACCTTGTTGATTGTAAACCATTCTGTAAGTACTTCAAAATAGATTCCTTGAAGACCTGTTCCCTGATCTTTGCAGGTATCAGGGCCAGACTGACCAGCCTTTAATTCTAGTAACTGACTCATTTGTCATAGTTAGGACTACAGGTTTTGGGGGAATGTGATACAGTTCATGTGTGATCTCTTGTGTACTGATGATTGTCCAATACATGTGATTATTTGTAAAAGACATGCATGAATTTAATTCTGTTCACCTGTTTCTGATGTTTGAGGCTAGAGAAAATCTTGCATCAACAATTAACACAAGGACTTATGTAGTGACCTTTAAAAGCATCCCAAAAAGTTAAGAGCTAGCAGTGTACTACCTTAACAGCATTATACTCCTTTACACCAAATTTATATTCAAAGGTGCATAACAAGTTTCTCAATCCTCAACTGAGTTAGTTATTTAAATCTCTCTCAACATAAATAATTTAATATTAACTAGATTTAAAAAGTTAGATATTGATTGGTAAAAGGAACACTCTCCTTTCACAAGTCCGAGCATACGGGATTATACTTGTAAACTGCCTTGTTCAAATATCTTTAGATTTAAAAACTGTACTTAAATTAATTAGCAATACATTAAGGCTCTATTTACACAATTGTGTGTGTTCACATGAAGATTACATTCAGTGTGTGAGCTGAAATTAATGTCCATGAAATACATTTACTGTTCACTAGAATATCATTAGCATCATTATATCTGCAAGATCCACGTTTAAGAAAATCTACAGTGTTCATTTATTTAAGGACAGAAACTTGGTGCAATTCACAGGTATGTATAGTCATCTCTCTCCTTGACCGCTACTTATCTCACACTTCAAAACTGCCAGTGTTGTCTTCCTTCCCTCTCCCAAACCTTATCTGCTTATGCCTCTCCATCTGTGAAAGCCTGCTATATCTAAATTTAGACTGTACCGCTTTCCAGAACAAGGTCAGTGCTTTGTCTTCTGTGAAGTGTCTACCATATTTCTGTATGCTAGAGTCCACACCTTACTAATTATTCGTCACACTATTTAATCACAAAACTGTTTGGAAACTTGGATTGGTTTTGTTTGTATGGAATGCTATTCAAGCAAGTCTTGTTTGTCTAGCATAGAGTTCTTCAGATAGATGCGATATCTTTTATTAGACCACCTAAATACACCTAGTTGGAAAAATTGTTCTTTGCAAGCTTTTGGGCACAAACACCCTTCTTCAGGCACAGGGAGAGTCTGTTGGTATTTGTGTGCTCTCCTGGGTAGAACAGAAGCCATGATTTTTTTGTATCCAGTCGATTTATGAAGTGAAGTTGGTTCGTAAATTCTCTTTGAGAATTAGAACTTAGAGACTGGAGAGAGAGTGGTTATCTTGTGAGAAATGTGCATCCACAGGTAAGTCGGTATTTTTGTCTTTAATAGATTTTCAGTGTGTGTTCATTCTGGTACACAGCTGTTGTTTGGGGGAATTTACAAAACACCTTTCGTAGATGAGACTAGAAACTTCACTTCATACAAAAACATCACAAACTAAATATAGACATTGGATTTATGGCACATTATAACCTGCCTGCCATTTGATAACCCCAGGTAATCTGTCTGCATTTTACCAGCTACATTCTATCACCGGTTCTACATTCTTTCTTTCCCACCTCCACCTGTCTCACACCTATTATCTCCCATTCCCTCTGATCCTCACTACCATGCATCTGCATTTTCACAGAACTGCATCTTGCATATTGGCTTCTATTCTACCTAGGAGAGCACACAAACACCGACAGACTCTCTTTAAGCCTGAAGAAGGGTGTTTGTGCCCAAAAGCTTGCAAAGAACAATTTTTCAAGCTGTTTAGTTGGTCTAATCAAAGATATCACATCTACCCAAAGAACCTGGTCTGCCTATGTCCCTTAGACCAACACAGCTACAACCAACAACCCTCTAGCATAGAGTAAAACTTGACTTTCTCCTACCCATTATTTGTTCAATGTTTAACACCGTGGTACATGCACAAGAGACATTTTGTAACATTAACCAGCAGCCCCTAGCTCTCTCCTTAAAGGATTCAGGTTTCATTTGGGAAAGATAGGTTTAAAAAAAAATGTAATTTATTTCAAGTGTATGTCAAAATCCAAGGCCACCTTCAGCTGTTATGAGCAGGGTGCTGGCAAAACACTAGCTCTCACTCAAAGAAGTTTCACCTATGATGATGACAGTTCCACTCTCACAACAAGAGTCAATATACAATTTGATTTTGGCATAAGGGGTGGTGTTTTTGTCCTAGTTACTGACGGCTTCAAAAGTCTAAAGCTTTTGAAAGAAAGAAAAAAACAAAATCTCATTCCAAAATGAACACAGCTACGATGAACTTCCTTGGTGGGTTTGGAACTTTCACAAAAAGGAAAATACAAATCAGTTAATCATGCTAGTCAAAGTTCATTAGAAAACATCCATGGTGCTTTGTACCAAGCAAAACAGGACTGAGAAAATATTTTATTAGTCTTTGAAGGTAAGAACTTTTCTTAAGGTACAAAGGACCATTCATGAACACAACAGGAACAATTAAAGCCTGAAATAATATATGAAAACTGCAATTTGAAATAATGATTCTAGAGAACTGCAAACCTGCAACTTCCTACATGCTAAAAAGTAAGTTAGACCTAGTTGATCAACATTGCCAGAACCTGCTAATCTACTACACAGCTTTTAGATTTCATACAAAAATATTCACAGCTGGGAATCAAGAGTAAAAGTAAATAAATACCTATCGTTTAAAATCTAATTAGTATAGAAACACTGCCCATGGCAGTTATAAGGACCACGTTACAACAAGCAAGTCTAAACAAATGCCATGGGTATGCTGGATTTTGGACTTTGGCTTCATTTGACAATGTAATTTCCTACAATCTTTCTTATATAAAAAAAAGAAAGCAATTGTTATTAACTTCTGCCTCAAGGAGTAACATGGAGAAACAACTTATTTTAATACAAATATTGTGCTTCATAAAATCTGTCAATTAACAACTCTAAAGACTGAAGCCCTCTATGTGACATGGAACAAGAATAAAAGGAAGTTGGCAGTGCTGTATTGATATATATCAACTTTTACCAGGAAGACAGCTCAGTTTCTCATACCCCTTCAATCCATCACCTGTCCAACAAGTTTCCTGACAAAAGGATGTCATTTGGGTTGGGGCAGTTTTAGTATAATGCCTATCCAATTAAAAACTGGACAGACCACCATTTTTCCTGGACTACAGGGCAATGATTCAGATGAATAACAGCAGAATGTGAGTTAAGCAGTGTAACAAACAAATAACTATTGAGATTCAAAATCTCAGCAGTTATAAATCTCCCATCTGAGCACCAAGAAAGCCTTTTGGTCACACGCTACCACCCACACTTTGGGTCACCCCTTTGTGCATCAGATTCTTAATCTGTGACAAGGGATCAGTAACACTACCTTTTTAATATATTCTGAAATTTACTGATGAAAAGTACTAAGAAAGAACTACATATTAATATTATCAGTGCTATTTATCACTCTTCACTTGCAAAATGAGGATCTCTTGTATACCATGAGTTCAAGTGTGCAGGATTTTGAGAAAAAATAAATTTAGAATTCTAAACTTTCAGTTTCATTTCTATAAAAGCTTTGCTGTATTTTAAATAATTAACTTATTTCAATCTCTCAGGAACTCCCAGAGCTAAAGAAAGAGTCTCTGGGAACCTCTCTTTTCCAGCAATATAAAAGTATAACTGAAGCTCTTCTGGACATACCTTTGCTAGCTTTAAAACAGCTAGACAGTGCGAGTGTACCATACACCACAGAGCTCAGTATTGTCTAACTGCTTTAATATTAGGCAGAACACAGCAGCATGACACCATATAGACTAACCTGTTCAGAGAGGCATGAACTTTTCTGTGGGTTGTTTCCTACTTCATCACATGCTGTAGCCCATGAAAGCTCAAGCCTCTCTGAACACGTTTGTCTATAAGGTGTCACTGCCTTCTGTTTAATTTCAGCCTAACAGCTAGCTACGCCTTTTTGCACCCTAATATTATCCAGCTTTTCTGGCAAGTGGTGTGGCCCATGCTCAGCTCTGAGCTGCCACCACTATCAGTATTCAGCTAGACAGTTTCAAGCTCATTTGGAGTATATCTATATGAACTTCAGTCACACCTTTGACTGCACTGCACAGCAGACATCCCCTTAGAAAAGTTCCATAAAGAATCTGCAAGCTTTAGGCATAGCTTGAATGTGAGGACATAAACAGAGGACAGATTCAAAGACAACACCCAGCTTTCACGCGTGCATTGATGGTAGGATGATCTTGTAAGCCAGCGAG
>NW_005842412.1:375422-389312 GCF_000455745.1 Alligator sinensis | reverse complement strand
GGGGGGGGGCGGGGAGCGGGGAGTCTGCAGCTGTTTTAGCCAGCTTGGGCCTGAGCTGACAGCCAGACATCCATGAGCAGGTGAGAAAGAGACAGGACAACATTTTAGATGCAACACCAAGAGACAGGTCCTGATAAAGAGGTAGACATGGCAACAGCACAGTAAAGCTTTTCAAGACATCAACAGCATTCAGGCTGAAATAGTCAAGGTGGAAAATAGTGTGGCTGATGCAGTAAGCAACAACAGATGATTTCCTCATTAAAGTAACTCAATTATTAAGGCCAACCTACCTGGACATATTTTAATTTGGACATTAACCGTCAAACTATGCAATACCCTTTCCATTTTTAATTTTTACTGTAAAAACACAAGGTATTAAACTGATTTTGCTTGTGAAATGTTGAGACAAGACTGAAAATACACTCATTAAGGAAACTGTATTGAAAAGGAAAATGGATTGTGCACCTTTAGTCATATACATTCAAAATAGGTGGCCAGATGCTATTTAATATGCTAATGTTGCCTGACATAATGCAGAGTGATGCGTACACTTCAATGATGCCAAGTCACTAGAAGTCTGGTATGTTTGCCTACTTCCAACTGAAGAGTATCATTGGCAGATACAGAATAGCTGTTGACCTTTGCAAACTGAATTAAGCAATTTATATTAATACCACAATAGTATTTTTGTGGCCTAGATTACTTTTGGAGATTGACTAGATGACCTAATAGGTCATTTTCAGCTGTGGCTTCTATGATTTTCTCTAGGTCATAACATTCTACTCATTACATTTACAAGCCTCCAAATAATACAGATTGAGTACATATGATCAAAAATGGTTAGAAACTACTATTAGAGCAATTTAACTGCAAAAGATAACCATTTATATATTGAGAACTGTACACTCATTCAGTTCTTTCAAAAGAAAGAATTTAAATATTCTTATCTTATAACAGTCTTGCTAAAAAACTGTACCATAAAAATGTACCAGCCCTAACATATCTGTTTTGTTTAGCCACTCCTTATGGTAAAGTCAATTAAAAAAAAAACCTATATTTTTTACTTGTCCATAAAACCTTCTCTCCAAGAAATAGGATTACACACAAATGCTATAATATAAAGAAACAAGGAATATATATTAAAAAAAAATCAGTGAATGTTAGAAGAGAGCTACATTTATTTAGTGAGCCTGCCAAGCACCTGAAGCATGAATTCCTAGCTGTCAATAATATGACAAGGCCTATTTTCCCGCACTGTAACTGCATTTTTATAGTCATTTACATCTATGCCCTGTAAGAATAAAATGCACCAGTCAATTAGTCATATTTCATACTTACTTTGCACATATATTAATGATTATAAAAGATACAAGACAGTGAAGAATTAGATCCAGCTATTTTTAAACAAGGCAAAGAATAACCCTATAAAGTACCAAAGGCAGAAAATTCCAAAAGAAAACTGTTCTCCAAACACCACAGCCATTTTATTATTGACATCTGAAGTCATTGGGAGCATAATCCAATTAAAAATATTTTGGACATGAAAGGGAACAAACATAATTTCTTCTTATATTACATCTACACAAACATTTTTATAATAAACGTGTGCATATTTACATTATTATTATGACTGACTGATCTATTTTGCCCACAATCTAAACAATATCATGTTGTGCATGGCCATGTAATATATAGCTTAATTGTAAAAACCACTGAACACTTTCATCTTAGAGCTCTTAAAAATTAAGAAGTATTTTGAAAGCTTTTTCAAATCAGATTTGTATCCATGTTTCTCTTAAATGGATTAGCCATTCTATCTGAAAAGTAGTTTATGACATGCCAACAAATAATTTTGATTTTAAATATCTCTTCAGAGGAAACATGTTAAAAGAGAACATCTGTACTCTCTGCATCACTCTGCCTGTCTTTTTAGAAACAAAGACATTCTACAGACAAATGACATCTAGGTCTTTTCAATCTTACGCACATGCCAATTGCAAATCCCTTAAAATGAAGCAGACCATCAATATTAGTTTCTTCATAAAACAACAATGTATATTTACATCTTCAAACCTTGTAATCACTCTGCTCTGCTGATATATTTTGTCAAGGCACCAAGGGCCTAATTCAGAGATGTTAGCAACTGACTGAAGTGACTGTCACTGTTATTCCATTGACTCTGAATTACACCATGTGCCCATATCAAATAAAGATGTAACAGTCTACACTGGCAAAAATCTATTAAACAACCATCAGAAACTGGTTAATCCCAGGCTGGGCAGAACATTTTTTAAACTTCTTTTTAAAGGACCAGATAAGCACTTCTTTGTTTCGTGGGTGAATCATTAAAAATCCTGTGATGGAAAAAGGGGTCTAGCAAAACTGCAAATGAAGAAGAGAGATTTAATTCACCAGAAGGAATGATGTTCCAGGTGATTTCTTGCTTTTGCCTTCATCAAGTGTGGGAGGATGCCAAGGGAGCTGTTAGAAGAATGGGTGAGGAGGAGTGAAGGGGGAGGGAGCGTAGGAGGAGATGAGAACAGATGTAGGTAGGAGCACACTTGTGCTGAACCTCAGAGCTAAGGACAAGAAATGTGAACTTGATACAGAATACAAGTAGTAAGTGAAGCGATTCGCACGTTGACATGACAGCTTTGCAGCAGCAGAAGAAATTTAATGGTGGAAATTTGGAAGGGCTTTACACAAAATACACACACCAGCTTACCCACCCACCCACCTCAGTACTATGTTTCAGTAATCTTACTGACCACACACTCGGAGCCAGTCTGCATGGGTGACTGTAGACATGCAGGGAGGCTGCTCCAACATGCTGTAATTACAGCGCATCAGAGCAGTCTCAATTAATCGAGCACGCTAATTAGAGCGCTCCAGGACCTTCCACATCTCGAGCTTCCTCGGCAAGCTTTCGTTTAAGTGCCTCTGCTGCCATTTTGGAACGTGGGGACTCTGATATATGAGACACTGAGGGCTCTTTAATTAAAGCATCCCCCTGCCCTGCACCACTGAAGCGTGTCTAAAAACGCACCATATGAGCTGTGCTTGGGAACCAATTCAAAGTACTATTTCACCACATAGGGCTACCCCAGATTTTGCACAATTCTCCTATTTAGGTGGTGATTCCACATATCGGCACATTTTGAAAATAGCTTGGAACATGGCTTGTTCTTGCCCACTCTGGAAGCCAAACAGTGCTCAAAACATTCCTGGAGGGGAGTAGCATCTGTACAGCATTTTGACGTAGTTTTCAAACATGCCTTTCTCTAGAACTGACAGGCTCAGAGAACAAGTTCCTATGCAAGCTCCAATGTTAATGGTCTGGAAAACTGAAAAGCCTAAAAAAGAATGCTAAAAGAATGCAGTCACCTTACAATTAATGCAGGGATCAAGACTAGTACAGTAAAGTTTGCTTTTCATTTGTCATAAAGGCAGGGGTGTAAACTTACACAAAGACTTATCTTGGTTTTGGAAAAACTATGTTTTAGGGTATTTTTCGCTATGATTTATATCACTGAAAAGAGGAAGGAAAGTAGGTTAAAGTTAAAATGAAGGACCAGATGTCAGAATTCACATGGTTTCAATGAAAATTTCAGTATGTATACATAAACACTAGATTATTTTTAAAAAAGCCAAATGTATATACAGCAGTGGAAACAGCTGCTTTTGGACAGACCTATGCTAAAAGGCACAACTTAAACATTTTTTAATGTTCTGTATATTTCTACACAAGCAAACTGAAAATGGAATTTGAAATTAAGAAATTATAGGTGCATGCTAATGGTTAAAAGTGCACATAACTGTTTCTTCCATGTAAGCTGCAATGTATTCAGGGCTGTACATTGTATTCAGAAGACATGCTCTTTTACTGCCTCCATGAGGAGATCCAGATGCATTGTCACAGTTGGATTGTAAAATACTTTCTGGCAAACTACTCAGGGCCTGAACTTTAATACCCCTTTGGAGAAGCAGTCACTGAATGGATTTTATAAAACAACATAGAATAATAACCTACATTCCAATAACAATGCACTCAGTCTCCCCTTTAACTAGTTAAAAAAGGGGACCTGCAATATTTTTCTTAGATAGCAATAAAAAAATGTATTTTATTCTTCCTAATATATAGCACCACTCATCCCAGAGAATTTTATGCACCATGCAACACGCATACCAATGAAACACAAACCTCCCGGGGGAAGAGGGCAAGAGCCACCCAGAACACAGTGTGCAGACATACAGAAACTTGTGATCAAAAACAGCACAGGGAAACCCTTACTCTTATGTAAGATGAGAGGGGAGTCTTCATATTCTCTCAGCAGACAGAATTTCTAATCAGCAAAAGACCTAATCAGAACGATATGGTACTTCATCTATCCACCTTGCAGTGATGAAACAGTGAGAGCAGGGTAATGTAAAACTAATTTGTAGGCCACCATTCCCTTGGCTTCATCAAGTGATTGAATACAGTTAACTGTGCAGGTCCGTTATTCCTTATTCAATTTTATTTTATCATCCCTGATTAATATAACCTTAGGTTTTAAAGGGTCAGCCAGATTATGGTCAATATTTTACATCTCAAAAGGTGCGAGTTGGCAGAGATGCAGGTGTAATTATTTTAAATTACATTTCTTCAACACACACAGACAACTGAGGAAAATAAAAATGTGCATGAAGACATTCCTAACACATGCTACATTGAAGTTAACAAGTCAGCAGTTACTGGTGAGACAGAATTGCTTCATATTGTACAGACACCCAGAGACAGGGAGGGCTTATGAACATGATTCATATTATATTTTGAGGAAAACCTTAAGGTAACCAGAATTCAGATAGGTTTTTCAGCAGCAGCATGATTTAAAAGAAGAAATAACCACTGTGGTGTTTAGAGCCTTGCATTTTCAAACTTGCTTCCTAACCTTCACTGTAAGCATAAAGCCAAGGAGGCTTTGAACTGCTAGTTGGACAGACATCATTCCACACACTTGCTCATCTGGTAAAGAGTCCAGATAAAGACAGACAAAGATGAGAGAAGTTGAAAGAATGGTAGAAAAACCATGCTAAACCAAGAAACTGCCCTGTTCCACCACTTTCTCCAAGGGAGATAGCCCAGCTCAGTAAAATCATAAGAAAGCCTGTTCCAGTTTCCTCCTTACTGCAACTTCTGCCACTGGAAAGGAAACAAACTGCATGCATACAAAAATAGTTGCACAAAATGCAACACCCTGTGCAGGTTTGAGTAGTAATTATAGGAAAGGAAAGACTCACTTGCCACCCCTGATGCAATTCCATAAAGCAATCCTCCTCCGTCTGTTTGCTGCTGAAAGACATGGGTGCCTGGGGGAGGGCTCCTTTCTTGTCTAATGAAGTTATATAGCAATGTCTTCACAAGTCTGCTGGTATATGGGAGACTGAAAAAGAAATTCAATATTTATCATTCTACATGAGACCCTGGAAACTGCAGTGATGTAAATGTGTGTATATGTACATATATACATGTATGTGAGCATGAATGCACAAGACAGAAACCACATGTACAACCAAACTCAGAATTATAATGCTTTGCACATACGTAGTCCATTTCATCTACATAACTTAAAGATCCCTGAAGCTCTTACTGAATTAGGCCCTCCTGGTATTATAAATGAGGAAACTGAGGCACAATTAAGTTAACTGCTTTGCCCAAGGTCAGATGAAGAATCTGTGGCAAAGCCAAGGAAGTATTCCAAGTCTCCTACCTCTCAGCCTGGGCTTCTGCAACAAGACAGTCATTTTCTCTAACAAAAACCATAAAATTTGACAGAGTTTCTGTCTCTGTTCTTGAGCAAAAGGGGCCAGGTTTTTAGATTTTTTTAAAAAGCTTCTTTTCTGATGCAGGTCACCTTCTTCATCTGAAGGATAGTTAACATGTATTGATTTGACATCTGGTCCAAATCTCCCATTAAAAACATAACAAGGAGCAAGCAGAAAGAGTGAGTGTTGTGGCAGCTTTCCATACATAGCAAGACATAGCCTGGCTTCTTGCACTCAGACCTGAGGAAGAATGTCTTGCATTCAAAAGCCTGTCTAACTCTAACTCTATCCCACCTACACTGCTGGTTCAATAAAAGAGCTGCAACATCACTCTTACACTATACAGCAAGTAATCCCAGCATTCATTTTTCACCTTTTATTCAGGTTAGAAAAAGAAACCTGAACTGTGGTGAGGTTTTTCAATTTAAAGCCTATGTTGTTACCAGTAAAATAATAACCCTACAAGTAGCTCAGTCTGGGTGGAGACCTGCACCCACCCAAAGCTCCCCTGAACTTACTGGGACTCTGTGTGTAAACCAATTGCAGGCTTGGGATTATGGATTTGTCTGACTATTAAACTGTTGTTATCCCCATTAATTTGCTGCAACATCATCTACTAAGGAGCAAAGAGGACAGGGAGCACTATACTTATTACTATTATTCCTCTGCACCTCAGCTATAGAAAACAGGTAATGACAGTAATTTCTCCAACTACTGAGCGTGGCTAGGACCAATTTATATCATTCAGCCACCGTTTCTGGCTTCACCTCAATATGCCTGTTACATGTGTCCTTGGAGAAACCATTTTACCCTGCAACAAAGTGCAATCATTCAGATGTCTATATTTACTGTTACTGGATAAACCCTAAAAAGAGTTCATAGAATAAAAAGCGCTAACAATCTGTCCCAGGATATCATAAAGTGCATCTGAATGGTTGTCTTGGGATTGCATTCCTGTATCAATGGCAAAAAAGCAGCAGTACCTTCAGTCACTCTCTAAATCCTGATTGGAAAGGTGATGTGCATACATGCAAGTCCTGGGACTTTTCTGCTCCAGAACAGACACAGGCACAACTTTTCCTTGACAGATGCAATATCTATTCCTAGCCTTAGTGGGAGAGATGAGAGTTCCTGAACCTAACTATGTTAAAACCATCACAACCCAAAGCATTTAAAAGAATTCAGAACCATTTGCCTGAGCTCTCCAAAACCATTCACCTTCTTCAAGTACGGCTAATGCTTCCTTCCCTCAGGTGTGCTAGAAGGCTAATTTCAGCATCATTTCTGAGGCAGACAAATACTATAACAAGGAATAGTGTGGGAAAACCCCTAAATAATCAAAAAGATTTTTTGTTTAAATTAAAAAGTTTCAAGAAGTTAATCAAGTTTGATATGGATACAACACAGTTATCCTCAACGCGGGTAACTGGTATCCAAACTAAAAGCTGTACTGAAGTTGGGGTAACATTTGGTAATGTTTTCTTTTTTTGAAGTGCCAACAAACTGCAGTCAAAACCTATTATGTTTTCCTCTCCTTACATTGTCTTCATATACAACAGTCTGCGAACACAAACCAGCAATCTAACAATGGCATGAAAACAATTGTTTTGCTCTCTATAGAACAGAATGCTGGAACGTGACATACCATCGCCCATGCATCAGGTATTTATGAATGATGCTCTCCCGCAGAATTTCCTTATGAAATAGCTGGCAGGAAAGGAAGACAATCAGTGTCGTCACAGCTTCCAAGGAAATGCTGTATGTTATATCTCTGCAGGAAAAAGAGAGTATTCATACACATTTATCTATTGTTTGTTTATATATTGCATTTTAAGTTATGAGAAAAAAGCTTTAAATTCATGTGTGTTTGTATATTAACTAGAACAAAGAGCCCTTGGCTCTAACTGGGTATATGGGATTAACAAATTCATAACCGAGTCTCAACAAATAAAAGGCAAGAAAAGAGAGATCGTTCCGTACAAACAATAAATCTTTTTCTAGATCTGAGTCTGTTTACAAACAAATAAAAAACCCCAGACATCAAAGGAAAATAAAAATACAAATTAACTACCCAAAACATAAAAGTTTCATGGTTGAGCAGGCTTTTGAACAAGCTGAATCTATTAATAAAATAACATGTATATTTCAGAAGATTACACTAATACATGCACTGCACAAGCATTTAATTTTAAAAAAATGCAAAGAGAGAACGCCAAGGCCACCCCACAACCCACCATGCTGGATCCGACACACATCGTGGGGGAAAAACCTGGCATCCCACGCACTCCCTGCAGGAAAAAGCTGGGTTGCCAGGCTTCTTCCCACAATCCTGCTCAGGCTCCAGCACCACTGCCCTCCCTGAGGTGCTTGGCAGCCAAGTAAGCAAAATTCAAAGCAGTACTGCGGCTTCTTCCCATGGCAGCAACCAGGTTTTATCCCACAGCGCTGCTGGGGCTCTAGCACCATAGCTCTCACCCAGACCCAAGGCTGCCACTGCGGGAACAAGCTATGGTGCTGCTGGGGGTCCACCACTATGGGTCTTGTCCAGGAGCCTTGATGCTGCTACAGGAAAGTCCTCCATCAAGCCAGAGCCTGCAGGTTGGTTGCCTGGCTCTCCAGGCCAGATTTTGCCCACAGCTCATGTTTGACATCCCTGTTCAAAATGATCAATGCCTTGCCGTACATCACGGACAACTGGGGACAATTCAGAGCTTGCATCTCCCAGTAGACACTGGCACCCAAAAATCAGTATTCAGTGGTCATATTTTGTGCAGTTTCATATGTGAAATTCTAAACAAATTATGTAATGAACAAAGCTGTACATTTACCTATATAATGCATAATATCATAAACTTCTGGTTAAAATAAACTTGTGTGGATTAAATGCTGGTGAAAGCACTAAATCAACAGTGGCAGGTTCTCATTTATTTTGAGGGCATCCACAAGGTGTACTTTTCTCACAGGATTCTCCATAGTAAAAGGAGCAAGACTTCTTAGAGACAGTTTTTATCCAACCTATTTGCACCAGGTAGATTGGTAAGTATGCAATGTAGAGTTTGAACTGGCATGCAAAAAGTCACCTCATACAGGGGCTACCATATATCGATCAGATGGAAGCATGAAACAGCAGTGAAATAAATATTAGGTATCGAAATTACTATTCCTGACTCCTGGGGGAAAAAAGTGTCTTCAATGAATAGGGCAAATAGGATAGACATGCCACGGTTTGGGCACATTAATTGCGAAAGGTGGTGGTGTGGCAAAGTAGATGAGATCTATTATATTAGAGGACTCTATTCCTATTTTGCTGGTGAGGGAGATGAAGCTGGTCTTCTTCTAAAATAAGCTGTGAAGCACTCAAAAAATATCAATGTCTTTTTGTAAAACAAGTGAATGCGAACCAATGCCCACTTCACTTCAAGCCTAACTGACAGTCCCTGGCTCTGGAAAGGGAACACTGCTGCTCTCTCTCATATGAAATTTAACAGTGCAGCCACCTAATTCACAACAACTGGGAAACCTGTCACTAGTCTCTTGTGAACAATTTGGTTTATCGTCTACCTCAACGTTATCACTTCACAGCAATGAAATTCTTAAAAGTGGATAAACTGTTTAAAAATAATTTAGAGAGTTAAAAATAGAAAAACAAAGAAACACTCAGCCTCTTTCAATGAATGAGGATTTGTTTTTAAAATGTTATATAGAACACTGCCTCTTGCAAAAGTGATTTGAGAATTGATTTTATAAACTGGCTGGATTAAAACCTTGTGCTCTGCTAATTTGTCATAGGATTACAGTTGGTATGGTCCAATTCACAAAAATGAACAAGTTTGTTCCCTAAGAAAGTAATGTCATTTTTAGTACACTCAAGTATTTTTAGTATTCTCAGGTGTGCTATTTGCATTATTATAAAACACTAGGAAGAGCCATTATAAAGACTTGGATCATATACAATACTGCATAGATCTTTGTTAACCAAACCTTACAATGTTCTCCTGTCGTAGATATTAGCCATGAAATTTCTAGGGAAACAGAAAGGTTAATGATCTGTCCAAAGCCAAATTCTGAATAGCAGAGGCAGAATTACAATTTCCCGTATCCCAGTCCTATGTACAGTTCACGGACCAGAGGCAAAAGATTAAAGAAACATAATCAAATTTTTAAAAGGTAAGATTTGCGGTCAGTTCAGTCCAGGAGAGAAACCTAAAAGCAGGCTCTCCAAGGGACCAGGGAGCAAGCGATTGGGGAAGAGCAAACAGGGCAGTTTGCTGGGAGCAAGAGGAGGAAGGGAGACAGACACCAGCACCAGACTCTAAAAGGGCCACTGTTGTGCCAATCTAAGGAGGAGAGGAGGGAGGATGTTGGAAAACTATAGGCCAGTCAGTTTGACCTCAATACCAGGTACAATCTTGGGAAAAGTTATCAAAAAGTCCATTTGTGAGATAGTGGCAGAAGGTATGATGCCGAGGGGTAGCCAACATGTTTTTTTTGTGCACAAATCATATCTGACCAACCTTGTCCCCTTCTACGGTTAAGTAACAAACTGCTTGGATGTGGGAGATGCAGTTCATTTCATATACTTGGATTTTAAAAGGGCTTTGATATGGTCTCCCATGACACTCTTATAAAAAAAAAAACTGGGGGATGGCAGAGTCCACAGTCAGGGGGGTTGGGAACTGGCTAAGGGGGAGAACCCAGAGAGTGTTAGTGGACGGATCTGTATCATCTTGGAGGGAGGTGGCCAGTGGTATCCCACAGGGTTCAGTTTTTAGCCTCAAAATGTTCAACCTCTTTATCAATGATTTAGATAAGGATGTGGAAAGCACGCCAGCCAAGTATGTGGACAATACTAAGTTATGGGAAAAAGCAGCCATGCTAGGGGATAAGATGAGAATCCAAGCGGACCTGGACAAACTGGAAAGGTTGGTGGAGCGGAACCAGATGCAGTTCAATAGAGATAAATGCTAAGTGTTTCATCTGGGAAGAAGTAACCAGCAACATGAACATGGGTAACTGGTGCCTCCTGAGTCACAGACAGTCAAGTCAGCGACGGGGGGGGCGGGGGGTGGACTCCCCCCCCTTCCACTTCTCCTGGCACCCTCATGACCCGGCCAGTGCTCTCACCTGCCGCCTAGCCATAAACTATTAGAGGATGGTTTCAGGAAGAACTTCTATAAAGTAAGGGTGACCAGAGTCTGGAATAGACTTCCCAAGGAGGTGGTGCAGTTCCCAACCATGGAAATCTTCAAAAGGAGACTAGACAGACACCTTGCTGGGATCATATGATCTCAGCAGTATTCCTGCCTAAAGCAGAGGGGTTATCTTTCAAGGTCCCTTCTAGCCCTTAATTTCTATGATTCTGTGATTGTGCAAACTGACATGTAGTCATTTTAATTAAAGAGGTGGACATTGTTTTATTCTTGCTGTATTTATATGAGCATTTAAATTCATATGCTTTTTTATTTTTCTATTCTTGAATGTCTGTTCCCCCAAGATAGCTGGCCACAGTTTAGTCAGTTTTAGTGTTTCTAAGGTATCCTGTGTTCTGCTTACCTCTGAAAGTTAGCCAATGCAAATGTTGATCAGTACATCGGAGGCCAAAGGTTGCATTGTGATCTACAATTTTATCTAGGCTAATAACACTGCTGAACTAAGAATTAATATCAGTTTCTCATCAGATTGACAGTCAATAACAATGCAGCATCATGTCAATCACAACTGAAATGTTTACTTAAATACCAAAAGAAAAGAATATATTGAAAATTATGCTTTCCCTCTAGACCGAAGACTACATGACAACTGATTCTCTCATTTACAGCTTGGAGTCCAGCTTGATGACAAGGAAGGCTGATTTGCCCTATATTCAGAACACCACAAAAATCCAGGATACTTGGGTATTTTTATTGGGAGCCTACAAAAAGGTTAAAAAATGAAAAGACTTCAAGATATTTGACCTATGTTCTTTTATAAGTTTATGTGTAATCCTTCTCCATTTCTAGTCTTGTAATAGTGCTCAGGAATAAAACCATCTCTTAAGTTTCTTATTCCATGAATTGTTCTATTTCTTATTCCCAACCCCTGCCATATAAACTACTCAAGTGGAAATACAATTTTGAAGACAAATTAGGGAGTCTTTTTCTATTTTATATGATTCAAAGTGGCTTCCGGGAGTGCCACTCCCCGGCTGGTGCTCGCCGGGGGGGTGGGGAAATAGAGAGACACCCACCTGCACTCCCACCTGACCCCTGCCTGTCGCCTAAGTGGTGAACGCGGCTCGTCAGGGGGTGCACCAGTGCTCTCAGGAGGTGCATGTGTACCCCTGTGCACACCCTACACATCGCCACTGGGACCCGAAGATCTTCCAAGGTCCCTTCTGGCCTTACAACCTATGAATGGAGATGCCCCAACTTCTCTGGGTAGCTTGTTCCAGTGCTTTACTATCTACCTAGCAAGAAAGTTTTTCCCCATATCCAACCTAAACTTCCCAACCTGCAATTTGAGACCGTTCATTGTTCCTTGTTCATCATCTGCCACCACTGAACAGTCTAGCTCCATCCTGTTTGTAATCACCCTTCAGGTATTAAAAGCTGCTATTAAATCCCCTCTCAGCCTTCTCTTTTCCACACTAAATAAGTCCAGTTCCTTCAACCTCTCTGCAGAAGTCACGTGTTCCAGCCCCCAAACCACTTTTACTGTCCTCCACTGAATTCTCTCCAACTTATCCACATCCCTTCTTTAGTGGAGGACCCAAAACTAACAGTACTCTACATTTGGCCTCATCAGTGCCAAATAGAGGGACATAATTACTTCCCTTGATCTGCTAGCAATGCATCTACTAATGCAGCCCAGTATGGTGTTAGGCTTCTTGGCAACAAGGGAACACTGTTGGCTCATATTCAGCTTACTGTCCACTGTAACCCCCAAGTCCTCTTCTGCAGAGCTACTGCCCAGCCGGTCAGTCCCAGGCTGTACTGGTGCATTGAATTGTTCCGTCCTAAGAGCAAGACTTTGCACTTCTCCTTATTGAATGTCATGAAATTTCTTTTGGTCCAATTCCCAATTTGTTGAGGTCTCTCTCAATCCTATCCCTACCCTTCAGCATATCTACTACTTCCCCCACAACCCCACCCCCTCCCTAGTGTGGTATCATCCACAAGTTTGCTGAGGGTATACTCCATCCCATCTTCCAGATTGTTGATGAAGATATTAGACAATACCAGCCCCAGGACCAACCCCTGGGGCACTCCACTTGATGCCAGCTGCCAACAAGACACCGAGCCATTGATTATTCATCCAAGTCATACTTTCTTAGCTTAAAAAAAATCCTTTTTTTTTGGTTTCTTTATTAAGAAATTCTTTCTTAAAGCCACTTATCAGAATATGTAGATTTAACTGCACGGGGATCATTTCTTTCCTACATTTTCAACTCCGAATATGAAATTCAAGGTGGATCAGAAGTGGTCACTCACCTTGATCACACACCTTCTCTAAAAAAAAGAATAAAACAAATTTTCTTATTCTTGACCAAGATAACAGACCCAATTCATAGTATAATAGCTAATCTAAGAACTGCCTTGCAACATAAAGGTCTGCTTGATCTTCCCAGATCAGTGTTTTGATTCATCTCTAGCTTGTATTCCTTTATTGTTTTGTCTGAAATTGTAAATTCACGGGGGCAGGAACCATCTTTGTGTTTTGTGTTGGCACCATGCCTACCACAATGGGATCCTAACTTATGGCTGGACGTCCTGGTGGAAAACATGTAGGAGAAACCAAAAAACAAGCGAGTACCAGAATGAACGCACACCGAAAATCTGTACGTTTACCCAAAGAACCTTGTCTGCCTATGTCCTTAGACCAGGGGTTGTCAACAGGGGGCACCTGTGCCCCCGGGGGTACTTGGAAAGCGGCTAGGGGGTATGCACGAGTGGGTGGGGACAGAGCACTGCCACCCACCAACTTGCGCTGCTGCCTCCCAGGAGCAGAGCCAGAGGAGTCCAAGGGCAGTGACTCCTCTCTGCAGGCCGCACAAGCATGGCCCGGCTGGCCGGAAATGGGAGTGGGGGGGAGGGGCATGCACACCAT
>NW_005842412.1:364221-375391 GCF_000455745.1 Alligator sinensis | reverse complement strand
CCCCATTCTGCCAGAAGTGTACCCAGAAGGGGTACACTTCTTAAAAAAGGATGAAAACCCCTGCCTTAGACCAACACAGCTGCAACCAACACCCCAGGTACCACAAGAAGCAGCCATATTTGTTATAAATGTTTTCGCGGAAGTATTAGTATCCAGATCAGGATCCAGGCAGAAGCCTAAGTAACCATTCTGCTGCCCTGGGAAGAGATACTGTTGAGCACTGGAGAGGAGGAGTACAGAGAGCTGAAGGATGCTGCTGGCACCTCCTCTAAAATCAGTAGCCAGGGTTTCTGCCCCACTCGCCCCACCCTAGTTACATTCCTGGATCCAGCTATCTAGACCTTCACCCTACTTGTGAATCAGTGCAACGGCACTTGCTGTTCTCTGAAAGAAACTACCCTGTTCCAAAGCTTCGCTAAATGTTATTTAATAAGGAAACAGGTTCCTATCCAAAACCCTTAAAAAAAGCTGAAAGAAAAAAATTCACACCACAAGATTACAGCAACAACAACAAAATAGGGAGCACACATAAAAATAGATAATATCTAGCCAGTTAATTCTGCATAGCTTCATCCCCCCACCACTGAAATCTTTAACACATAAAAGGAAAAGAAGGAAGAAGAAAAATCCCTCTGCAATCCATTCAGAAATATTAGAGGAATATAATCCTCGTCTCTTTAGGATATGGACAGCAAGGCAGTAGTAGTATGTATTCAAGTACCCACTTTATACAATTTAATTTAGGCAAGGGAAAAATATTCCCATTTCCCTTCACAAGCATGCCCTTCTCCCCGAACAGTAATGCAACTGCGCAATTAGACTTTAACACACATTTAACAAAGCTTTTTAAGGGGCTCCTTGTTGTAAAGATACACAAAAACAAAGGTACTTGAACAAGGTTTCAAGAGGTCATCTATGCTCTGCATCTTCCTTCTCTTAGGGAACTACAGGGCTCACTAAAGAAACCATAGTTTTCAAAAGCCCCACCATTGACATTGCTCCTCTGGAGTAAGGAAGAAATCCCTTTGTACCGCCATCAGATTTTTTGTGGCAGCACAAAGACCAAACGGAAGAAGGATATCCATGCCCCTTGTCACACCACAAATGCCCAAAATTTGTGGCCATGAAATAGCAGTATGAATTTGTGCTTCTATTGTGGTAGAGATCTATTTACTTTACAGCAGAAGAGCGCAGGCAGTCCGGAGCTGCCCACCGTCTCCAGCTACCCCAGGCAGGAGCTGTTGGGGGTTCAGAGGCCCAATCCTGCATACTCCAAGAACAGGAATTCCCAGGACATGCAGGATCAGGCCCCTGAAGCCCTGGCAGCACCTACCTGGGTTCCCCTGTTTGCAGAGGTGTGCCCTGGGATAGCCCAGCAGGGGATTCCCCAGTCACATTGCTCTGCTGCACTCAGACTCCAGGAACTCATACCTCTGCAAGCACAAAAACCCAGGATTTCCCTATTTGCCGAGACACACCCAGGGAATCTTACATGGGGCAAGTCTTTGCAAACAGAGAAACGTTGGGTTTATCCACTAGCAGAGGCCCGCCAGGAGTCCATATCCTGGCACATCTGATCCACTTCATTTGGCAATATCTGTTTAGACCCTCAACCTTTTTAGACTTGAGATACCCCCTTGTTAACCTCAAGGCACCCCTCAGAAAATGTCAGCTCTTAATTATCACTTGTCTTCTGACTACAGGAAAAATAGGAGCAAAGTTCTCTGGTGCAAAGAACTCAGAAAGACCACAACAGTCAGAACTTATTTAACTCTATGAATTTCTGCTACAGCACCATGGCTGAGAATCACTGTGTTATATGATCATGTATGAGAAGATCACAAAGAATAAGGGATATGCCCTTATCCTCCAGTCTTCTAAACATGAACAAACACTTTTTTCTGCAGATAAATGAAAAATATTCTTCTCCCTTGTGTCTTACCATATACCCCTGACTGTCTCATGTTGAGGACTAAGCTCTGGAACTTTAACAATCTTGGGTCTCGGTGTTCTTCCTGCAGGTGCCAATCCTATCTCCTCTTTCTCCTACCTCTCATTAAGGCAGGAGAGCACAGACACAACGGAGGCCCACTAGCTTCAGATTCAACTTTCTTGCTCTAGGCCCAGAGTCAGCAACATTTTCCAGCAGGGACTAGAATTACCCAGCTCAGGTATGAGATGAACAAGCACTAGGACCCAGACATCTGCACCACTTCCCTCTGCTGCCCAGCTGCAGCATGGCACCATGCAGTGTGGGCAGAGCCCCCCACCACTGAAGTCATGGGCTGAGTGGATCAGATCCAAAAGCTCTGAACTGCATCTGACTTACAGGCTGGAGGTTGCTGACTCCCTTGCTATAGAGTCCTGACCTTTCCATTTTTTTTCTACTCAGTCAGGAGCATGAACAAGTGGGGAGAAGCCCATTCCATATCACAGCAGCTCAGTGAATCCTATTTTTTTTTAATCAGTACTTTTACCCTTTCTCCTGCTCCACTCCCTGAGTTTTTAAACACTTTCTTTATTCCTATTTTGGAAAAAATGGTGGTGATTAAACCAATTGTGATGGCAGATTTCTAGTTGTAGCCAGCAGAGCTATCAAACCTCTCCTGTTTTAGGTCAGAACGTTTTCAACAGCACATCCCCTGCCTGTAAATTCCATTCTTCTAGGCTTCTAAATGCTTAAAACAGCAACATGTTCACACAGCTTTCTTACCAAATAAGTCAGCAGGCTGACAAGGCATTAGAAAAACTTCCAAAGGGTTTCAAAGAGCTTTAGAAATCAAATAGCAGTCTTTTAGGAAAGGCAAGTGGCAGGTAAGGTTCTTTCGAAACTTACCCCAAATCCCAATACACACAAACTTTGATTAAATCTGATCATTGTGGCTTCAGCTTTTCTCTATTTTTTAAAGAAGCTCATGCCCCTTTCCCTTGATTACTCTCTCCAAAATCCCCATAAGAAAGATTTTTTTTTTTTTTTTTTTTTTTAAGAGAGAAGAAACAGCAAATGGAAAAACTGCAACTGCCACGTCCAAACTACTGGGAACAAACTTGAATGAAAGATTAGCTCTGGGCATTTAGAACCAGGGTTTATTTTATTTTTGTAGATTTCAGTTTTGCACAAACTTCACCCCAGCAGATATCCTCCACCCAAAGTTTGACACACTGGAGACAGCTACAAATACAAGGATAGGAGATAAAAATAAATAAAGCCAAAAATCTTCCTCACCCCACATATACATCCACCCTTCCTCTGAAAAGAGATCCCACCTGGCTGGGTCTCCCCACCAATGCCTACTCACACAAATGTGGCACACTCAAAACGTCAAGAACTTCAGGCTACTTCAGTTCAATAGAAACACAGCATGCCAAATTAGAAAAAAAAGAAAGATCACGCTTATTGGTTCTCTAGGAATCGCAACTGTGGCAGATTGGCACTGAAGATGTCACATAAGCAAGCAGGTCTTGAGCTTTCTGAAGGCTTCACAGATCTAAACAAAACCCCTGAACTGCACCACAGACTATTGCTAACAGTAAGCAGCACTGCTTAACAAGCAAATGCTATTATGTACCAGTCCAAGTCTTTGGAGAGATTAAGATATATACCCACAAAGAATGCATTACAGTAATACAGTCCAAAGGAGACAAAACATGTGGATCATAGTGGTGAGGTCTGTTCTAGAAAGAAAACTATCACAACCTCCAGGCCAGGCACAGAGGTAAGAAGTATTCCTGGACAACCCTGCAACATGATAAATGTAGCAGAAGATGGGATGTTTAACACAAACTCCAGCTAAAGCATCTAGTTAAAAAAAAGTGTATCAGAATGGGGTGATACAGACTTCTTCAGTTCTAGATGCTTCTCATAGGCAATAGCATCACTTCGGTATCATGCAAACTGAGCTTCAGCTAACTAGCTCTCCTCTTTATCCATCTCCTCCACAGATGAGTTTACTTATCTTCCATGATCAGCACTAAGGAATGGCAGGAATTAGTGCAGTATGCTCCTGTTTAGGACCTCTTCCCCCTCCATTTATTATTTGCCCCCTCATTTCCTAGCAGCTGCTTCCATCCCTTCTCACAAACCAAAAAAGGGACATGGAAGTAGACATGTTGAGTACAAAAAAACACACCTTTCACGGATCTTCCTCATCTCCCAGCTGCTAATCTACCGTAGTGTAAAGCACCACTAAGAGCTAATTTCTGTTCTCAATGCTATTCACCTTAACCTCCAACTGGGAACCAACAAGGGTTGCAGAGGCAATAAATAAGAAAAATCGCACCTAAAAATGGTCTCCTAAGGGTCGCTTGCCATGTAGTATAACATAAAATCTTCATATGCTTCTGTTGGCACCTCTTGTTCATTATACAATGGGCTGTAGGTATTTTTTATATATATATAGATTGGTAAATTGAGGTATACAGTATTTGAAGCAATTTCACCACGATTACACTGTTAGCCAACAGTCCAGCCGGAAACAGAGCCCAAGACTTGAACTCCTACACTGTCACACACACCACTACAGCAAACCGTCTCTCTCTCTCTCTCTCTAAGTGTTTTCTTGAACTTTTGCCCAGCCAGTAGAACCTACTCTAATCATTAAAAGGTTAGAATGCAACTAATTTTCTGATTTAGGAAGGCTGCCAGAAGAGCTGATTCATACAAAAAAGTTTCAAATCATACAGGAACCAGGTTTCATTTCCCTGCTTCCTGAGGGCCCACCAGAAAGGTGAAAGAGGAGTCACCAAAGAGAACAGATCAGGTTTGAATACTGAAAAGCAAGCACAGTATCTGGTTATCAGTCTCAGGATATAAGTACAACAGCTCAATTGAACGTCATCTTTCCGCTTGGAATTACTCCCAAATTTACACCCACTGATGGCAAACATGCATGTTGGCCGCCAAAAAGTATACTACGCTAGCTAGAGCTGACTCCAAACATTTGGAAAATGTCCCAAATACATACTCAAGAAATACCAACCAAAAGGACACTACCAACTTTTCCTACCACCTTCTGTCATGGCAAAGCACAAAAACAATTCCACCTAATTTTTCCACTTCCGTAGATGGACAGGGAGCATGGAAGTAGACAAACTGAGAATCAAGACTTCTGGGCTTTCTTCTGGATTCGTCTTTTGCTGTACAACCCTCAGTCTCCCTGTACCTCAATTTTTCACATCTGTAGGATAGAAATAATACTTATCCATTTCCACAAGGGTAAATTATTTTACTGGAGTTCATTAAATCATATATAATATTCGCAAATTGCTGTGTACTAGCATAAGCCCTATATCACACATTAATCTTTCATGTCAACAAGTCAAGCCTTCTAAAAATTGTTTTGGCCAAATCAGATACATTGTCGTTAGCACAAGAGAAGACATAAGATAATGGCCTCATTAGACCAAACCATAAACATGTATAGATTAAATATTACAAAAACTGAATCCTGAATGACAACATTTTTGTCAATAAAAATAGTAGTAAGAAAGAAAATAAACTTCTTTGGGATGTTCATTATATGATAACTTTACCTTCATTGGGTATTTTATAAAATGTTAAAAAAAAAAATCCAGAACAAGGATACTTTGATAACACCTAGAAATAAACTTGTTAGGCACTAGCTAAATCTGGTGATGAAGTTCTCAGCTTCAGACAAATAGGAGATGGAGCTTGCAGTCACTGAGGTATTGGTGTAACCATGATATCTGACCAGGAACAGTGACAAGACACAGTACTAAAATATCACGCAGCCCTCCAAAATGAAAGACAGGCACCCATCATCACTCACTGGGACAGATCAGAAACAACCTGACAGCACCATTTGATGGAATTTTGTGCACTCTTAGACCACATAGTTGTATCAGGAACATCTTAAACAGACAAGGGGAAAGGATACTGGGAAGATGAAAACTTTCCAAAGGTGTCTGATTTAAACCCTTGAGGAGATGACTGACAATAAAATCAGCAGCATTTCCATGCAGTCCTGGCAATTAGTTATGTTTTTGGGATGGAGCCTAGCTGAAGGAGTGCCAAAGATTTGAGGATGTCATCTGCTGCAGACAGACAGCCACCACCTTCTCAAATCTTTTCCCCAGATGGCAGACATTAAAACTAGGTGACTATTTGCCAAGAATCTGGAATCTAGAGTTAGTTTCTTTGAAAAAAAGCTTAATTACAAGCTTGGTCGACTGTTACCAATGAATACCTTGGTTTTCTCCTTCCAGAAAACAGCCCAGGCTTCCCCATGAAGGCTTTCAACAATCAGCATGAATATTGGCTCTGGTTTACATTAATTTAGGCACATCACTAGGACCCATCACTGAGGCATTAACTGGAATTCATTAAAGGATGGCAGGGTTTCTTCTAACCTACACTGCAACATCAAATTTTAGCAAGGTTCCTCTGAATCTGGTTAAATCCATTTAAAAGAATGACGTTCCTAATAACTCCAAACAAATGCCTACAGAATTGCTCCAAGCGAATAAGGGCATAAAAAATGTAGTACATTTGTAGACACCTCAAAAGGGGAGGAGAGCTACACTTGCTCAGGAGTGTGCAGCAACTGTTACGCTGCCATTGTCTTAGGTATGCACGATCCCATAGCAATATATGTGGGCTAAGTTACCCAACTCTGACCCTCCATGAAGCAGAGTTAAAATTGGAGTAGTTAATACTTACAGTGTAACTGCACACTCCCAAGTAGCAGCTTACCTTCTCCTTTTGAAGCTACTATAAACTTTTGTTTGTCCATACCATAAAACTTCCTTCTGTTTTATGAAACAGATCCACAGATATCTGTCTCTTACTCCCCAACACAACTTTGATGTAGCAGCATAGGAATTCCTTGTACATTCATCACCAAACCACCTTCAGAAGGAATATTCTCATCTTTTCTTATCTTTTCCTATCCATCTTTGCCACCAATTATTTGTAAAGTATGGTGATCTGTGACGATGACCTGAAGTCAACACACTGGTGGCTGTTCCATACAATGTGAGGGTGCAGACACGCATAACAAGTGAACAGCTCCAAAGTGTCACTGATTAAGGCACCAGTTCACAGCTATGGGTGAAGTGCTGTGGTTCTGACCCTGAAGGGTGGGAATGAGCACCCAGACCAGCAAGTCTTATAGGGGTTAGTACTTGCACCCATACTTTGAAAGTCCCAAGGAGTGGGTGGGTGACTTGTGGTTGGGGGCATTTTCATTTTTCTGCTGTCCCTTCCTTTCCTAAATAAGTGCAATAAACTTCAATAGCCTGCACCTGACAGAAGCCTGCACTGTGCTTGCCTTATTTGGGGGTGCAGTGGGTATGGGAAAATGGGTGCAGAAGGGAAGGGAAGACTGCTTCGATGCCTAGCAGACCAACCAGATCTATATCATGAAACGCTTGGTGTCTACATGTTACACTGAACCAGTTCAAAATAATACTTGATTTTCCAGAGATACTTTTAAACCATTCCAGGCAGCTTTAAACCAGGGTTGCCAACTCTCCATAAATTTAAGTAAATTTAATAAATTCCATAAATTTATGGACAATCTGTTAAAAAACAAACAAACAAACCACAAGGTTAAAAACAACTGCCCATAAAAAAGGGGTGTCCATGCGGAAAAAAACAAACAAGCAAAATAAGCAACGGGGAGCTTGATTGAAGATACCTGGTCAGAAAGAAACTGGAAACAAAGCACTCAGTGTCTGAGTGGGAGCAAACCATCCTTCAGGGAGCGCTCTCTCAGGACTCTGTAGCCCACAGGACTCTCCATAACCCGGTTACCCACTGACACGTGCTGCTGCTGCTCTGTCCCATCTCCTGGCCTAGAATGCTGCTGGGTCACAGGTAGGCAGACAGTAGTCCTGTGTGTGTTTGTGCCAGGATGGGGGACCTACATGGTACAGGGTAGGGTTGGGGGCATCAGGGTGTGGGCGTAATGGACCGTTGGGGTGGAAGCAGCATGGTGTAAAGCTACTGCTGCAGTTGAGCAGAATTGCCAATCCAAGAAAAAAAATAACACTGATAATCTGCAAACTTTTTACTGACAATCAAACTTTTCTTTTTTAACATGGTTGTCATTACACTCGTAATTTTAACACAGCCCTTGTCCAGGGACTGGCAGAAGGGTTACATTTACATTATATAAAACTTATGCGAGTAAAAACATTTGTCAGTTAAAAAAAAGAAAATTGGTTGTCAGTAAAAAGTATGCAGACTGTCAGTTAAAAAAAACCCTTGGCTTGGCAACCCTGCTTTAAACCAATTTAACAGGTCCATTTGTCTGTCTGCTTCAGGTTTAAATCGCATTTAAATGTGGTCTAATCCATTTATGTTTCCATACTCTTAAATCCCTCAGGATTTCAACATTCTGGCTATATACAAAGATGAACCAGAGACTAGGATGAATTTTCCCTTTAATATTCAAGATAGATTTCTCTCAAACAAAACATTACAGTGAAATAACTTTTCAAGTAGGCTAACTGCTGCAAGATTGGGAATATACCTGAAAAAGGAAGCGCTCTATCTAAATGGAAGTATTTTAAATTATTATTAGAAAATACCAAAATGAGACGATACAACCTTTTCAGAATGTAAGGGAAGGAAAATAGGGGAGGAGGCTTCTTAACCTCCTCCCTTCATTATAATTAGTGAGGAGAAAGGAAAGCAACAAGGAATTGTAAGTCTAATTACATATAGGTAGTATTGTTTCTACAGTTCCATGACATTGTAAATGTCATAATCAATATTATACAGACTATAATTTTGAAATATACATCTCAAAGGTACTGTAACTAAACCACACTATCAACTTGTAACCTGCTACATATCATTTTGCCCTAGGAAATGCAAAGAGCATTCCAACCATTCAAACCTTATTAAAATGGTCCTAATAATTTTTTTCCCCAAATCTGAAAATAAACAATGTTTAAGCCTGGAACGGTTTTTCGTTCACTACAGAAAGTAACAGAATGTAAGGCAAACAACAGCTATATTATAGTGGCACCACAGCATGCTGGTTAACAATGATGTAACTGGATCAGAGAATTTCAGTGTTTTTCCTCACTATGTATCTAGGGTTTTTAATTAAGTGAAAATGTGCAACCAGACATGCTATTATACACACTAATTCTTCACAAGCTACTGCAAGAAGCCTTTATATTTTAACCTGTTTTGAGCTTTATCCTACAACAAAATGCTAGTATCACTCACTACATAATGCATATACTGTATATAGGATCAAATATTTAGGCATTACGATACAACTAACCATGCAGCCGTGCTTGTTCATGCAGCACACCTTTGGGTGCTTATACTGACAAGATTAGAAGAGAAGCAACGTTTAATACATCTAAAGAAGGCAGCAATCGAAAACCATTGCACAGTACCTCTCACCGGAGATTAGCACAATGTTTTGGGGTTTTTGGTAAGTACAAACATGCAACGCACATTTTAAGTGAACCAATCTTCAAATTAGAGCCTATGTTAGCTTTTAATTTTAAAACATGTTACATGAATTAATTACTCTGGTCCACCTAGGGTTTTCTGAACCACATTTTCTTTCTGTAGTTGGAATAATTCAGATTCTTACAAGAAGACAGTGAGATCATTTGGCACTCTGCCAAAAATGTTTTTCTGACCCCTGACCTATAAGGTTACCAACTATCCTGAAGTCAAGAATGCCACTTGTTCCTGCCCAACTGATGCTAACTCAGAGAAGGCACAAGGCAGCAGCTAGATCTTCAGCGATACACTGTAACTGAGAAACGTCTTTCTACATTCTGATGTTCTTCCAGGACATACACCACAACACACCTCTGAGGCCTTTCCAGCCAAAGCTCAAGACAAGCGTTTTTTCAGTATTACTAAATGGAAAGGTTTGTATTTCTGTGTGACGGAGACAGGGAGGGGAGTCACAAAATTATTTTGTCTTTTATGCATCATACATATAGTGGATATTAACGTTAGGCTATGCTTTCCATTTGCTACTTTCAAACTCATCTTCCACATGTTCCCACGATATCTGTTCAATCACTTATATATGCTCTATTCTAGAGAAACTCAAGACTAAATATCAGGGGCTGTTTTCCCTTGTTTTACAAACATAAATTTTACCACAGTAATCCAAGTATTCTTTTTGCTTTCTATAAGCATGAGAAAAGTTTGGTCTACAATAGACTGGGTCCTCTACTGGATGTAATAGGTAACATGTCCACACATTACCCAACAACCTCAAGGGAAACACCCTAAAATGCTACAATCACAAAAGAGTTTAAGCTTCCAGTAACTATTCAGATGGACTGTCTTCACAGATATGAAATGCCTGCCATGACAGATATGGAATCATTTAAGCAGTAAAGCACCCAGGGTACACTTGCTGTATTATGGACATAAGGATACAAGAGACTATTATGCAACTGTCTATTCATTCCAAGGCAACCTATTCTTTTTTTATTTTTTTATTTATTTTTTTTTAGCAACGGGGTGGAATGTGGTTTAATGGCGTATCTAAAGAAGCAATAAATTCAGAAAGCAAGTTCCAGGAAGTGGCCTTTTCTCATTGAAACCGTCTGCAGAACATTATGGGCCTAGCTAAGCAGTGAAAATCCTCTGGAGGCATACCGAATATTGCTAATGAAAGGCCTACTTGATTAAAGCTCTGCTCGACTGAATTCAGCATTGAAATATTAAAAGTCTCATTTCCATAGGGTCAGACAAGTCACTGCATTTGGGATCAGGAAACAATTTTACCCCATGGTCAGACTGGCACAGACTGTGAAAGTTTTAGCCTTCATCTGTAGCAGGAGGCATAGCCCTCTTCCTTGAATCTCAAGTGTATTTTAACAAATACAATTCCTATCTTTGCAATGGCAGGATGTTGACAGTGCCAGTGCTCATGCCCTGCCCCTCACTTTACCTATGGCAAGCTCAAGGTGTTGCTGAGGTTTCAACCATTACGCCCAGTGGTTATGTATAAGGATTTCCTCCCAAAATTTTAGGAATTGGTTAGACCAGTGGTTCCCAATCTTTTTAGACTCAAGGCACACTCAAAAAATGCCAGCTCTTAAGCCTTCATTCATTTTTTTTTTTTACTAGAGAAAAATAATGCAGCAATACTTCTGTTGCAAAAACCAAGACAGATCGTAACAGGTCAAAATGTTTTTGACACTATGGATTCCT
>NW_005842412.1:363689-364211 GCF_000455745.1 Alligator sinensis | reverse complement strand
TCCTGCTGATATCTCTGGGTTTATCTTGTGAATCGCATGTAAGTTTTTGCACACCTAACAGTGTTAATTTGTGTGTGGCACCTTTAAAAGTATCTCAGGGCACCCTGGTTGAGAATCACCAATTCAGACAAGCATTTTTCCAGCATGGTTTAGACAAAGATGATCCTGAACCCAGAGGGAGGTGGAATGAACTAAATAACTTCCTGAGGTCCCTCCCAGCCCTAATGTTTTATGTTTATGACTCTTTAGATCATCATTTAAAACCTTACAGATCTCAGCTGCAAAGGCATCACTAATACAAGTTGGAACAACTGCCTGTTTTCTAGTAGAAAAGACTTCAAGTCTTCCTACTAATGGAATGCCAAGCAGATCATAAAAATTCTAAGTAATGTAGTCCTTTTAAACTGAAATACCCTGGCCTCCCTATTCTTTTCCAAAATCTACACATCAGTTTGTGAATTTTCTAGATATTAAAGCAGTAAGTCAGTAATTAACCACCCCCTTTAAAAACAAAATAGGGAA
>NW_005842412.1:304452-363677 GCF_000455745.1 Alligator sinensis | reverse complement strand
ATTCACCTGATAAATCAGACTGGGGGAATACTCACTGGCAAATGAACCTAGAATTCACCTGAAAATCTGAAGTTACCGAAAGCCAAAAATGTTTTACCACCACCACATCTCTAGGAAACTGTATACAGTCCACAACAGAGACATGAGCTACGAGTTCCTTCTAGCTGATCACGCATCTACTAGAAAGTGACTTTCAGCAATTGATAAACAGAAAGGACCACACAAGGGGTGGCCAACACACAGCAAGCCTGCTACAAGTGGCACAGGCAGCTTGTGCGTGACACGTGGTGGATCAGGATGGGGACAGACAACACAGACACAGTGAGAAGGAGAAAGCAGAACAGCAGATGAGGCAGGGACCAGGAAAACGGAGTAGATCAGGCAGGGGAAGAGGATCAGAGTGGCAATCCAGGATGATGTGGGGCTAATTTGTGGCATGCATGCCTGTCAAAAAGATTGGCCCCCACCTAACTAAACTAAGAGCAGAAGCTCAATGAAGAATTTGTTCTGGGTTTGTTTTTGGTTTTTGTGTTTTTTGGGGTGTGGGGGGGAGTTATTTGTGCATTAAAGGAAATGGTTTTCCATACCACTCAGTCACGGCTGAAACAGCATTACATTACTCAAGATACCAAAATTTACATTTTAAAGTACATAATATTACATTTAAGATGTGGCCAATCCATTGGCACTTTAACATACTAGCTCAGGAAAATTTTGGCTAAAAAGGCTTAAGTTATAAGATGATGTTGCTTGTGTATTTCTTATAAACCAAAGCTATGAGCATAAAGAAATGACAGCATTTCCCACAGAGCTAGGCAGTTTTGAAAATGCTTAAAGACTTCACCAGGTCACTTCTCCCCACCTCCCTTCCTGCTATTGATATAATTGAGGGTTCAGATAGCTACTGCTATTCCTAACAAGCATATTCACAGGAAGGTAGAGATGCCAGTAGGATCTAACTGTTGAAATGGGTTAAAACAACCATGTTTTTACTGAAACAAGAGAATGCCATATTTTATCACATACACCTTGCACCTTCCCTGCCCCTCCCCACCCCCCAAAAAATAAATTGGGGTGTGTATTTAGCAGGAAAGCTGATTTTCTGACTGGGACAGACGCACCCTACACTGATTCCTTCTGCAGCTGTTGAACTACATTGCTATTCCACTGAGGGAGTCAATCAACATACTGTTCTTCTAGGTGTTCCTCTAGGTGTTATGTCTCTCCTTTTTAAAATTTTTCTGTCTGCTAGCTGCCCCTGGTCTCGCTCCTACTATTTCACCCTTAGTTAAGCAAGAAAGAGAGAGCGAGTCAGCTGAAGAGGAGGCTATATGCCTGCTCTATGCAGCCATAACTCTGGAAATCTCTTTTTTCTCTTTCAATCTACTGTTCAAAAACAAAGGTGCACATTATATCCAAGGTGCACTGCATGAAAGAAAATATAGTATCTGACACTGAACTTCAAACAACCATTCTGCCATCTAAGAAAGTTACAGGATTTCTGAATGTGGCTATATTTCTTCACCGAGTAGTTCCTTTAATCTATTCCAAACAAGAAGTGTAAAACTATGCCAGGAAGTACTGACAATGCCCCTTTGTTTTGCAGACAAGGTTCCTTGGGTGAATTTGATATCTTTTATTAGACCAACCCAAATAGTTGGAGAATAGTTATTAAGCAAGCTCTCGGGTTCAAAAACCCTTCGTCAGGCTCAGGAAGCTGCAGCAGTTGGTGTGTGCTCTTCCTGGATGGGATGAAAAGTAAAGAAGCCAGGGGCTGGGCTGGGCTGGGGAGTCAGTTGGCAGGCAGATTATAATGTATCAAAAATCCAATGTCTATGTTTAGTCCCTGATCTCTAGTATCCAGCAGGTTGATGAAATGGAGCTCATAGGCTCGTCTCTGGGATGTGTTGTGTAAGTTTCCCTTGAGGATCAGGACTGAGAGATGGGAGAGAGAGTGGCCCTCCTGTGAGAAATGTGCCCCCACCGGTAATTGGGTGTTTCTGTCTTTGATGGATTTCCGGTGTGCGTTCATTCTGGTGCGCAGTTGTTGTTTGGTCTCTCCTACATATCTTCCATCAGGGCATTTGGTGCATTGGATGAGGTATACTACATTCCTGGAGGTGCAGCTGTAAGATCCTGGGATGCTGATGGCTCTGTTGTGGGGTGTAGTAATAGTGGGGGTGGTGGAGATGTGGGGGCAGGTTTTGCATTTCTTGTCATGGCACGGTCTGGATCCTTTTGGTGTGTTCTGGGCTTGAGGAAGTTTGCTTCTGGTGATGAGGTTGGCGAGGTTCGGTGCTTGTCTGAAGGCTAGGATGGGTGGCTCTGGGAAGATCTTTTTAAGAATAGGGTCTTTTTCTAATATGGGTTGCAATTTTTGGAGGATTTTCCGTACAGGTTCAAGGGATGGGTGATAGGTCATAACCAGCGGTGTGCGATTTGTGGGTGTTTTTCTTCTGTACTGCAGCAGTTCTTCACGTGGTATCCAGGTGGCTCTTTCAAACGTGCGATCTACCTCTCTGGAGGAGTGTCCTTGCTGGGTGAAAGCCTTTTTAAGATTGGTGAGGTGGCAAGCCCGGGTGATCTCTTCAGTACAGATGCGGTGGTATCTGAGGGCTTGGCTGTATATCACTGCTTTTTTGGTGTGTTTCGGGTGATTGCTGGTTCTGTGCAGATATGTATGTTGGTCTGTGGGTTTCTTGTATACTGTGGTCTGTATTTTACCCTTCTGGAATTTTTCAGACAAGGTTCCTTGGGTGAATTTGATATCTTTTATTAGACCAACCCAAATGGTTGGAGAATAGTTATTAAGCAAGCTTTCGGGTTCAAAAACCCTTCGTCAGGCTCAGGAAGCTGCAGCAGTTGGTGTGTGCTCTTCCTGGATGGAATGAAAAGTAAAGAAGCCAGGGGCTGGGCTGGGCTGGGGAGTCAGTTGCCAGGCAGATTATAATGTATCAAAAATCCAATGTCTATGTTTAGTCCCTGATCTCTAGTATCCAGCAGGTTGATGAAATGGAGCTCATAGGCTCGTCTCTGGGGAGTGTTGTGTAAGTTTCCCTTGAGGATCAGGACTGAGAGATTGGAGAGAGAGTGGCCCTCCTGTGAGAAATGTGCCCCCACCGGTAATTGGGTGTTTCTGTCTTTGATGGATTTCCGGTGTGCATTCATTCTGGTGCGCAGTTGTTGTCTGGTCTCTCCTACATATCTTCCATCAGGGCATTTGGTGCATTGGATGAGGTATACTACATTCCTGGAGGTGCAGCTGTAAGATCCTGGGATGCTGATGGCTCTGTTGTGGGGTGTAGTAATAGTGGGGGTGGTGGAGATGTGGGGGCAGGTTTTGCATTTCTTGTCATGGCACGGTCTGGATCCTTTTGGTGTGTTCTGGGGTTGAGGAAGTTTGCTTCTGGTGATGAGGTTGGCGAGGTTCGGTGCTTGTCTGAAGGCTAGGATGGGTGGCTCTGGGAAGATCTTTTTAAGAATAGGGTCTTTTTCTAATATGGGTTGCAATTTTTTGAGGATTTTCCGTACAGGTTCAAGGGATGGGTGATAGGTCATAACCAGCGGTGTGCGATTTGTGGGTGTTTTTCTTCTGTACTGCAGCAGTTCTTCACGTGGTATCCAGGTGGCTCTTTCAAACGTGCGATCTACCTCTCTGGAGGAGTGTCCTTGCTGGGTGAAAGCCTTTTTAAGATTGGTGAGGTGGCAATCCCGGGTGTTCTCTTCAGTACAGATGCGGTGGTATCTGAGGGCTTGGCTGTATATCACTGCTTTTTTGGTGTGTTTCGGGTGATTGCTGGTTCTGTGCAGATATGTATGTTGGTCTGTGGGTTTCTTGTATACTGTGGTCTGTATTTTACCCTTCTGGATACTGATCCTTGTGTCTAAAAAGGGGATGTTGGTGTTGGAGTATTCTAAAGAAAGTCGGATGGAGGGATGGTGACTGTTGAATTTCTGGTGGAACTCAATCCGAGATTGCAGGTTCTCACTCCAAATGATGAAGATGTCATCGATATATCGTAAGTACAGCAAGGGTTTGATGGTGCAGTTCTTGAGGAAGTCTTCTTCCAGGTGGCTCATAAAAAGGTTGGCATACTGTGGGGCCATTTTAGTGCCCATAGCTGTTCCCATCATCTGGAGGAAGTGTTGATTATTAAAAGTGAAATTGTTGTGTGTGAGGATGAAGTGTATAAGCTCAGTGATATCTTTGGGTCTGTATTCTGGGTTGTAATCTTGTTCCTGTAGATATGTAAGGCAGGCATGGATGCCATCCTGGTGTGGGATGTTGGTGTATAGACTGGTAATGTCCATGGTGGCTAGGAGCGTGTTGCTGGGAAGGTGGGCTATGTTTTTAAGTTTCCGTAGCAAGTCTGTGGTGTCTTGGACAAAACTTGCTCTGTGGGTGACAAGCGGTTTTAGGATGGATTCAACAAAACCTGATATTTCCTCAGTTAGGGTCCCATGGTTGGATATGATAGGTCTGCCAGGGTTCCCTTGTTTGTGGATTTTAGGGAGCATGTAAAAAGTCCCTGGGTTAGGTAGCGGGGGGATCAAGGTCTGTAGTTTTTCTTGTAATCTTGGTGGAAATGATTTGATGGTATTGTTGAGTTTTTTGGTGAAAAGGGGAGTAGGATCTTCTTGTAGTTCTTTGTAGTAGGTGGTGTCAGAGAGCTGTCTGTTGGCTTCCTTTATGTAATCCTCACAGTTTAGGATGACTACGGCTCCTCCTTTATCTGCTGGTTTTTTTTCTATTTGGTGGTTAGATCTTAGAGATTCTATGGCCTTTTTCTCTGGTAGAGAGAGGTTGTTGTGGTGGCATGTGTTGCTGATTATTTCATTGTTCATTCTTTCCCTGAAGTAGTCAATGTAGCGGTCAAGGTTAGGGTTTCGTCCACTGCGAGGTGTCCAATCTGATGTTTTTTGGGGTTTTTTGGCATTGATCTTTTCTTGAATGTTGTCAGAGGATGAGTTGTTGTTGGGAGTGGGTTCAGTTTGGTCGTGGAAATATTCTTTGAGGCGCAGGCGTCGGAAGAATTCTTCTAGTTCTCCACATTGAAGTATTTTATTAGGGTGTTTTTCTGGACAGAAATTTAGGCCTTTAGAAAGGACAGATTTTTCAGTTTTGGTAAGCGTGTGTGGGGAGAGATATCAAATTCACCCAAGAAACCTTGTCTGCCTATATCCTTAGACCAACACGGCTACAACCTAAACCTTTGTTTTGCAGGCTGACACTAAATCATACCACTATTTCATTATACAGTAATGACTCAAAACACTAGTATATTATTGACAGGATTACAGTTAATTAGATTAATATTTCAGAAAGAATTGTATCTTCATCTCGGCAGTGAATGCATTTGTCAGCTTTCCAACCAAAAGAGCAATCAGCAATGTAAGAGAGAAATCAGCAATGTAAAAAATTAGGTCAGCAACAGAACTAAAAATTACACTGCAACAGATAACCTAATAAAAGCCAGATAACAACAGAAACTCTTTTAGGACTTCTATATTTTAATAGTCAGTTTGGTGTCTAGAGATCTAGAGAAGCAGTCTGCCCAAGCCCTTGAATTCTGAAAAATCAGTTCCACTGTAGTTCAAACTAGGAAGAGCAACATGATTTGAGTTTTAAAAAACCAGCACCAGGTATAAGTGCAAGGGAGACCAGGAATCTTTTCTCAGATCATCTTCCATCCCTGGTCTGTGAGCAAAGACAATCACTATATTGGCACTTTGAAAGTTTCACATCACCTGAAGTGATGACAGTTTTACCAATGTGGGAATAGCCATGCCTCTTACTTACTCAAACCATAATAATTATGATATCCCCAACTAAGAGAGTGCCAGCCTCAACTTTTCAAAGTGTGTGCTCTCCATATATCCCCAGCAGCACTGTACTGGCTCAAAATGAAACTATTACATAAAATGGGAAGGGCCAGAACAAACGGACTGAAGTGGGAAAGTAGCTGAACTGCAAAATATTCTGCTAACAAATATCTAGGGTCAGGTCCAGGAGACATCATATCACTATTTATTAAATGTAGACATGATGGTCTAGTATCCAAATAAAATGATTTTTCCAAACACAGCAAACCTTGGAATGATGGAAGAAGATATTCTGTTTGGAAGGTACAAATACCCAGTTTGGAAAAAATATTCTTACAGGTACTTACAGAAGAGGAATTTCAACAATGAGCTGGATGAGACAACATAGCAATTCTTCTATCAGATCTTCACATTCCACTCCTGAAAAAGAATAAGGAAATGTTACTCTGCTGCATTCTCAAAGCAAAAAAAAGAATGAAAGAAACTACAGCTTCAACTCAATTGCCATCTGGATCTACTTAATTAAGGCATTAAATATAAACCATTAAAGACAGTGGTCCCATCAAGACATTAAAAAAAAACAACAAACAAGTTGCTATCTAAGCTACAAGAGCTGCTGCAATTATTAAAACCAAAAGAATTAGGGTATTAAAACTCTTCACAATTATAGTATCAAATGACTAGTATGCAAACAAATGGATAAATTAAATAGGATGTTTACTGACAGGGAGCAAGCCAATACCTGGGACAGGCCAGAAGTAGACCCAGGTCTTGTTCAATACAAAAATTCTATCACTTTAACTATAGTCATATAGTTATTACTACAGGAAACAATAAGCTACACCAGTACAAGGCACCTTTCGACTTCTATGACTATAGCCATGTTAGGATTTGTTCCATGCCCACGTTACTGCCATCCAGTGCATGGCAGAAAGGTACACAAGTGTCATTTATTTACTTATTTTTTGTGGGGAAGCATATGTTGTTTTTTCTTGTTCATTGTTTGTCAGTTATTGTAAGTCACACTGCACATTTCTAAATAGGGTGGGATATAAATCTAAACAACAACAGGACAACTATTTCAGTTGAGAAATCACATCCCTAATCAACTTAAACAGGTACACAAATGTGTGAACTATGCCGCAGAACAGCTAGCTGTTTCCAGAAACCTGACTAAATTGTAGGGTTGATAAATATTTTTTTTAATTTATTTTTTTTTAATTTAAAATTAATATATAAAACTTTTACTTTAAAAAATAAAACCCATTTAAAAGAAATTTGCATTGATTTTATTAAGCTTAATTTTACTACACCATCATAAATCTTTGCATAAAATATATATTCTGAATCCAAAAATCCTCTAAAGTTAAAGGGCGTTTGAGTCTCCGTAAAAAAAAAAAAAATAACGAAGAGAAAAACATCCAACTTTTGAGGAGACACTTCAGAAATATTAATTAATATATTAGACTTTTATAATATTAGAATTATAAGTCTGTCTGTCTGTCTGTCCGTAGCGCTTTATTCGCACTCTGATTGACTGACGAAAACAGCCAATCAGAGTGCTCCAAGCGTGGGGGAGCACTGCCATGATTCCGAAGCCATGTCAAGAACCAGACAGACGATGGGGGAGCTGAGGCCAGGTCCCCTACCATGCTCCCTGCAAATACAGTGACAGCAAGGGGCGTTAGGTGGCGGCACTCCATCCCAGCCCCTTCCTCTCCCCGCCCCCGTTATTCTTGATGGGCAATTAGCTTGTATATTATATGCATGAATGGCTTTATCTTGTGGGGAACACTCACAGGCTTTGGTAGAGACTGAAAGTCTCCACCGAACCACAGAAAATGAGGGTTGGAAGGGATCTCAGGAGGTCATTTAGTCCAACCCCCTGCTCAAAGCAGGACAATCCTCAACTAAATCATCTCAGATAAGGCTTTGTCCAGCCAGGTCTTAAAAACCTCCAAGGATGGAGATTCCACCACCTCTCTCTGTAACCTGTTCCAGTGCTTTACTAACCTCCCAGTGAGAGCATTTTTCTTAATATCCAGCCTAAACCTCCCTTGCTGCAACTTGAGACCCTTGATCCTTGTTCTGTCATCTGCCACCAGTGAGAACAGTCCAGCTCCATTCTCTTTGGAAACACTCAGGTAGTTGAAGGCTGTATTAAATCTCAGTCTTCTCTTCTGCAGACTAAATAAGCCCAGCTCCCTCAGCCCCTCCCTCATAAGACATGTACCCCAACCCCCTCACCATTCTTGCTGCCGTCCGCTGGATTCTCTCTAATTTGTCTACATCCTTGCTGTAGTGGGGGACCCAAAAATGGACACAGTACTCCAGATGTGGAGATGTGGATTACTCCAGTGCTAAACAGAAGGCTAAATGTAGCCCCTACCTTCAACTCCAAGAGATACCATTTGATATCTCAGCAGGATCAGACTCCAGTTAGCATCTTAAAGCAGCTGCTTGACAAGTCAGTTAAAACTATATATCATTCCCCATTTCCTAACATATCAAAATGTAAAATTAATACAAATTTGAAAATATTAAGTTGACAATTGCTTTTGTTTTTGTATGACAAAAAACAGTGCACCAGATTGCTTAAATAAATTAATACAATTATAACACAGTCTCATGGATAACAAAAAGATGTACCCAGAAGGCTTAATTGAGCTGCAAATGTACATGCAGGACTGGTTATATCAACCAATAAGAATGCATCTTCCTTTAGAAGAAAACTGAAGTCCAAATGGAAAAACCACACTGAGGCTTTCCATTTGGCAATTTAAATCACTCGTTTAAAACTAATCCACACCAGAAGAATGAGCAAAGTGTCCAGATAATTAAAAAGTCTGCAAGTCAACCTGATTACTAGGTGTTTCAGTCACTCTCACTGATTGTTAACACTTCACATTTCACTCAACTTAGGAAATGAAGATGAATGGCTGGTCAGCCAACTTCTAGTACTGCATCCTATTGGAACCTCAGTAGTCCAGATCTAATTACTTTCATGGTATTCTGCGAGTCTATCACCCAGAGGCTTCTGAGCATCAAAACCATGACGAAGGCTTCTGTTTGCGGTTTTTGCTTGGCTGAATTTAATCTCTGTTTATTTTCTAGTTTTAAAAGGAACAATTCAAGCTTTTTATGACTATTTTAAAACTTGTGGCAAACATACCTTGGCCTTAAGACAGTTGCACTTCTTGGGATTACAAATCAAAATAAATAGTGTTTGGTTCTGGCACAATAAATACTGCAATATTCAAGGCTGCTGACAATACAGAGCAATATTTATATAACTTTTTTTTGCTCTCACAGTACCCCAAAGGTAAGCTAGCACTGCTTTCTAAACTCATGCTCTTATTTACTGACACAAGCCGCATGCCAGGATTGTGACAGAAAACAAATAATACTTGCATTTCCCACAAGTCTATTGTGCAGTAAACCCTAACACATCCTTGCACTGTCAGCAGAGGCAGAAGGTGAAATGGGCTAAAATGGGGATTTGCAACAATACAGAGAGTAAGTATAGGTGCATCAACTGTAGATACATAACCCCATTAACATAGGATTCCTGGTCTGTAGAGAAAAGCAGAAGAAAGATGCTACTAAATTCAGAGGTTGAGGTGAAACAACAGCTAGATCTTCTCCGGCTCCATGCCCCAGGGTGGACCAGAGTTGGAGCCCTCCTGGAGCCAGAGGGTAAGCAGAGAGTAGGGGGCAGACTGAAGCAGGGGGCAAGCACCAGAGAGGGAAGTGGTGAGAGGGACAGGCAGCAGGGGGAAAGGTGGGGGGCCAGGCGCCAGTAGACAGGGGTCAGGCTCCTTGACACCCACCATCAGCACCAGCCCCCTGCCACTGCAGCAGTGTGTATGTGTGCTGGGGGGAAGGCCAGGTTTAAAGAACTCTCCAATAATTAAATTCTACACATGCAAAATTATACAATTTTCCATGAATAGAATAATTATTGGAAGTTGTCTTAAATTCAAACCCATCTTGGAGTCAGGTAAATACTTCCACTGAATTTCCCATGAAAATACAGCTACAAAGAAAATAAACTCAGTAAGATAATATCATGGTTTAAAAACCACCTACAATGAAGACTCCTTTCATAACCCTAATTTACTGAATTATAGACAAACGCCAAGAGGTAAATACTTACCCTGTGTCAGCCAAAAATGGAATGGGCTCCCAAGGGAAGTGGTACTCTCCCCTACCCTGGGGGTCTTCAAGAGGAGGTTGGATGGGCATCTGGCTGGGGTCATCTGAACCCAGCCCTCTTTCCTGCCTATGCAGGGGGTCAGACTTGATGATCTACTGAGGTTCCTTTCAGACCCTAACATCTATGAATCTATAAATCTATGAACTATAACAGCTCTATTGAAGTTAATGGCGCTACGATGATTTAGACTAGCTCAGCACCTCTGGCATGAGGAAGCATCTTTAAACCAAACAATTTAGCTGGTTTATTAACTAACCTCACCTGAGCAATTCACCTGATTTATCAGTAGAAGCAGACAACAGGAAAGGTCATTTTTTCATCTGAGGTAAAAGAAACTTTCTAGATATGAGCAAAGGAACAAAGCAGACTTTTCAAATATGTGTTTTAAACAGCATACGCGAATCAGGATTTGCCTCCAAAGGAATATGGTCTACAGTTCACAACTAGGTCACTTATACAAGTCGCTCAACAGTTCTATTATCACTTAATATTTTTAATGAAAACTATACTGGTTTATAAAGCTTGGCATGAGCTTAGCATGAGCACTGGGATCTCCCAGTGTCAAAAACCCTGCCATGCTGCAAATCAGCAGTGCAGCAAATGTCTGCATGCGTAGTGCATGCGGTTTGCAGCACTGCAGATGGGTCTGCGGCACTGTAAACCACAGGCATATGCTCATCTGGATGCACCCTATGATATTCAATGCCATTTACTCCTAAGCAGTGTCAAATGTATTCCTCAGGGGTTTGTCCTTTTAAAATTTAACATTTTACATTACAGAAAGATGCATACAAATCTAACTTATGCTCATTTTTCCTTTTTTCAAAGTGCTGTTGAGTGGCTAGACAGCAAACAAATCCTACCCTTTACCAAATCAGATAAAAGGAAATGGAGCTTACAATACCTTTCCAAACCTTGGTGTATTTCATATTTTCAATTAGACATATCTTGCAACAAGCAAAACATTATAACCAAAGGTATGGCAGTGTTACTCTCTTTAACCTGAGTTTGCTCCTGATTTCAAGTCTAAGTTTTAGGAAGCACACCAGAGGGAATACTCACAATAATACAAAAGTATTTCTTTCCACAACTGAATTATTAAAAACACATTAAAATTGTCACCTAGTGAACTGCACATTCTAAAGGAAATCAGTTTTTTATCAAGGAAGCGTGGCTTCCTTTATGCAGAATCTCCCATGAGTAGCACAACGTAGCTCCTGTTCACTAGACTCTAAAATTGCTGAAAGTATTTAACCTTAAACTTAAAAACATTGCCAATAAGTGAAGCCTAAGTGAAGATATGAAAAATAATTCCCAAACTAAAACATTTCTAACTTCTATGAATTTTCAACCTGCTGACACTGCAAAAATTACTACAGTCCCCCAAACTGACAATATATTTTAAATTTTTTCCGTAGTAGGTGAGGGGGGGGAAACAAAGTCAAAGCATTTTTTTTAAAAACGTTTGCATCATGTAACACACATTTTGTCTGGTTATAGTCCAGCATGATTTCAACTAGCCAAATAAATCTACAGAACATGAAGAAGTCATTTTCCTCTATTTCACTGAACTTACATATGAGGAAAAGTACTGGTCTGAGGCAATTACAGTTACAATTATGGTGCAATTAATACAGTAACGGAGCCATAAATAGTAATAATACTACACGTGCAGTCAATTCAATCAATTAAAAAAATTAGACATGTGTAAGTCAGCAGGACTGAATGAACTTCATCTGAGAGTGCTGAAGGAGCTGGCCAAAGTCACCGCGGAACCCCTGGCAAAACTCTTCCACAACTTGTAGTGCTCTGGAGAAGCCCCTGAGGACTGGAAGAGGGTTGATGTTGTGCCCATCTACAAGAAGGGGAGGTGGGAGGACCCAAGTAACTCTAGGCCAGTTAGCCTAACTTCTATCTAAGGGAAAATCCTGGAAAAATTCATCAAGGAGTCTATCTGCAATAAGCTTACAGAAGGTAGGATTCTGAACAACAGCAAGCATAGCTTCATTGCAGGCAGGTCTTGTCTCACCAGGCTAGACATTAGAAGACACTATTTCACAGTCAGGGCAGCTAGGATCTGGAAACAACTTCCAAGGGAAACGGTGCTGGCTCCAACCTTGGGGGTCTTTAAGAGGAGGCGTGACAATTAATTAGCTGGGGTCATATAAGCCCAGTATTCTGTCCTCCCCAGGGCAGGGGGTCGGACTTGATGATCTACTTAGGTCCCTTCCAACCCTACATCTATGAATCACCAACCTCATCTCCTTTTACAACCAGGTAACTTACCACCTGGGCAAGAGAGAGGAGATTGACATTGTATACCTTGACTTTCAAAAAGCCTTTGCTCTGGTATTTCACGATGTCATCGTGAAAAAATTGGAGGACTGTGGGCTTAACTCCGAGACAGTTTCTCACCCACCTGACTGTCTCCGCGGTAGGACTCAGAGAGTTCTAACGAACAGATCCGTGTTGCCCTGGTAAGAAGTGGCCAGCGGCATCCCACAGGGGTCGGTGCTTGGTCCAGGGCTTTTTAACCTCTCTATCAATGATTTGGATGTGGGGGTAAAGAGCTCACTGGCCAAGTTCGCGGATGACACCAAGTTATGGGGAAGCGTGTCATGCTTGACGATAGGCTACAGATACAGGCGGACCTGGACAGGTAGCAAGTTGGGCAGATCGGAACCAGATGGAGTTCAACATCAAGAAATATAAAGTGCTCCACCTGGGGATGCACAACCCCCTACACACCTACAGACTTGGTGGCACCAAATTGACTAGCACCATGAATAAAAGGGACCTGGGGGTAATAATAGACCACAGTATGAACATGAGCAGTCAGTGTGATGCTGCAGTCAGTAGGGCAAACAATAGTCTGGCATACATCAACTGAGGCATCTCCAGCAAATCCAAGCAAGTAATTCTTCTGCTCTACTCAGCACTGGTGAGACTGCAGCTGGAGTACTATGTCCAGTTCTGGGCCGCACTTTAACAAGGACGTGGAAAAGCTTGAGAGGTCCAGAGGAGAGCCAGCTGTATGATCAGAGACTTGCACAGAAAGCCATATGAGGCAAGGCTAAGGGACTTGAGACTCTTCAGCCTGGAAAAGAGAAGGCTGAGAGGGGACTTGGTAGCAGCTTACCACTACATCAGGGGAGTATATCAAGGGCTCGGTGAACAACTACTCACTTGGGGACCCTTAGGGAAAACTAGGAGTAATTAGCACAAACTCCTGGAAGACCATTTCAGACTCAACATTAGGAAAAACTTCTTCACAGTCAGGGTGTCCAGGCTGTGAAATAAGTTCCCTCCAGAGGTGGTGCAATCACCTACCCTGGAAATCTTCAAGAGGAGACTGGACGATCACCTTGCTGGGGTCACTTAACCCCAGTTGTCTTTCCTGCCTGGTGCAGAGGGCTGGACCCGAGGATCTCAGTGGTCCCTTCCAGCTTCACAATCTATGAATCTATGAATTTATGGCACCATGAAGTGGGAAACCAGCAACAAAGATATTCCCCAAAATATGAAGACTCTCTTTGTGGCTCATTTGTATGGCAGCATAAATGGAACTTGTAACAACCCCATGCCAATGCTGACAATCAACTGTCACAAGGACCCCAGGATGGGAAAGAGGCTTCCCAATGCCAGGGTCCTGTGATTTCTAAAAAATGCAGTTGCGCAGTTCCAGGGCTGTCCAGGGGCCGGGCCAAAAATCAACTGTCTGTCTGCCCAAGTCCAGATAGTATGGCGGGGTCTCAAACTGGCTCAGTACAGTCCAGGGCATAGAGGAAGACCTGGGACTATCCAGAACCAGATCCAGCAGCCAGCTGATTGCCAGTCCCAGCCCTGATAGCGGGATAAGGGTGGCACAGCTCTGCAGTTGCAAGATTGGAATTGGAGTAATTTTATGCCCCATCCTAAATATCACATCTCTTGCCATACTGACTGGGATGAGGCATAAAATTCCTCTGATCCAATCACACCACAGTTCTCACACCTGCCAGGGGCCTAACTCAAGCCCTATGGAAGAAGTTACTTTTTTTTTTTTTTTTTTAATTTATAATCAAATGTCATTCAGTTAAAACAATGTATCATTTTCTACACTGGGACACATGCATTTTTGTTTAATTCTCAACTCGTCAAGACAATTAAACGGATAGATGCCAAATCTATAACGTGAGAGAGCTATAAACGTGGAACACTACGTATTTTCAGAAACAATGACTTTTCAATAGCAGGATAGAGACAATACACAAAATACTCATTCGTGTTAAAAGATTACAGATTTGAATCAAGGAAACGCATAACCCCTCGGGTCAAATCAGCAAGGGCTGAATCTATCCAGATAACATTAGAACTGACTTACACTGAGGGAAAGCAAAAGGTAACGTCTCATTTTTGCTACCTCCTGAAGCAATGCCATATACATGCAATTAACAGGGTGAATGCAAAATTAAGTCAGAGTAGGCTGAAACACCATATTTAATGGAGGCCACGGAAAGTCTTCAAGTGTAGGCTACTGATAGGCTTGTGATATGAATAATTCTTGGCATCTAGTATCTTCAAAGCCAACAAAATTGTTGGTGGAAACATCCACACGGGGCCCGACAGGCTAAAGGTTTTACCCAAAGCAAACCAGCCTTTTTCTACAATGTCTTGTTAACACCAGTGCACCTCCAACAGTGGCAGCAAACCACAGAGTACAGCTCTCAAGCCAACAAGCAGCCAGAATTTTAAGCACTTGGTTTTCTAAGTTTGCACTAAATTGATGCAGCCAGCTACTGGTTTGCTAGTGCTCCTATGGAGTGCATCAGGAGACAGCCTCAATCCCAGCTGCTGCCCGCTTCTCTGCCTTACTGCACCATATACTTTCCTCTGCAGCAGTCCTAGGAGATAACTGAGTATGAAGACCAAGACTGAAATAAGTGTTCCCAGTTTCTGGTAAACTACGGCTTAAAATCCCCAACTATAAAAAAAATTGTAAGTACAGAATGAAGCAAGAAAAGCCACATTGTCATCCTGATGCAAAGCATGCAACCAGAGACGCAGGGAACAGGAAGAGCGCTCTGTGGTTCATCTGTTTGGTGGCGGGGCAGAAGGAAGGGAGTTGCACAGATACACAAATCTGTTTGGTTTAACCTTTAAGACCGACAAAAAGCTTTGACATCCCTATGTTTTGGGCTGCATCCCTGCATCAGAACCATTTGCCCTGATACAATGAGGATGAACTTCCTACAGGAATCTCTGACAGCATTTTCAGAGAAACAGTAGGCTTTTTCCTTTGGCCTCTTTGTTCCATGAGCAATTTAGCAGGGGTGGAGGTTGCTATAAGAAACCAAATTCAGTGCTGATTAACAATTCTAAGAACATCAATTGTTAATTGAAAGAGTAAAAGGTTCTACTTCAGATCAGGGACCTCACTGAAATATATATCAACATAAGGTTTGAGGGAATTCTGTGCTTATGAAATCACACTGGACCTGAGCTGGGTCACTGCAACCAGCTGCCAGAAAAAGTTATTGACCATTGGATAAGAACCTGATAAAATGTCAACTTTATTTACATTGTCATTCACTGACTTAGACTGAGTTAAAAACATTAAAATTTTCAAGATTTCACCCCTGCAGATAGTAAGCCATCACCCCATTCTTACGTCACAAGTTGCCCAGTCCCCTATAAAATGTTAGCATTACATTTCAACTAGTATGCTTGTAGTGGCTAAAACGTCATAGGAAAGAAATATCAAGAGGGATTTAGAATCTTTGAAAGCCATGGTTATTATTTCATTTTAATCTAAAAAAACCCCCTACTATACTGTTCAAAGTCTCCATAAGAAAATTGCAGCAACCAAAAAACTTCATAGCACAACCCTGACGAGCTCATCTGCACAGTCAAAAACCAGGACCTCTGGGCCTAAAAGCATAATGCTCTGCTGTTTGTACTGAAGTATGAGGTCCACCAGTTTGAAAGTTGTCTGACCCACAGCACACTAAAACACCACATTCTTAACATGTCTTCCAGTTTCTTTCTTCACACCCCAGGGCCACTGCCTGCGCCACGCAGCTACAGCCAGTGGACGGTCCCCACACCATAGCTGCTCCCCATACTATGCTACCCCATGTGCTCTGCACAACACCCTGGGGCCACTCCACATGCCAGGCAGCCGAGCACTCACCATGCCATGCCCTGTGGCCGCATGTCAGCCCCACCCCACGCAGCCATGTGCCCCATGCCACACCCTAGGGCTGCTCCCCATGCCATACAGGCACAGCTACTGGGAGCCCATGCCATGCTCCGTGCCACACCACTCCCCGGCAGCAGCCAACAGACATTCCCTGCGCCATGGCTGTTCCCCATGCCACTCCCTGCAGTTGTGCACCACGTCACCCCGCACACCCTACACCACACCCTGTGGCCACTCCCTACACCCAGCAAGCACTCCCCACACCACACCCTGTGGCCACGCACCACCACCCCCCCCACACACAGAGCCATGCCCCACGCCCCCCCACACGTCCTGCGCCACACCCCAGGGCCACTGCCCCCCCCATGCCCCCCCCCCCCCACCACGTGCCCTGCGCCACACGCCGGGGCTGCTCCCCACACCATGCAGCCAGCAAGCACTCCCCATGCCACACCCTGTGTGGCCATGCACCAGCCCTCCCCTGCGCAGCCACTCACCACGCAGAGCGGCTGGAAGGGGGGGGTGGAGTGAGGCATGACCCAGAATGGCAGGGGGAGCAGGGCAGGACCCAGAGCAGCAGGGCTAGGGGAGGGCACAGGGCCAAACGTGAGTCTCTGTCCCCGCCTCCCCCAGCCCATCATTCACGACGGGCATTTTGCTAGTACGCACGCACGCACGCACTTTGGACAGCTATATGCTGATACAGCTATACCAAGGACTATAAATAAAATTCTGCTATTTTTTTTCCTAAGCAGCACATATTATGTCCAAATAAAAGAGGTTTTTCTTTTATTTTTAATATATACTTTAGATAACACTTGAGTTGTTTAGTTTTCCAGCATCTTAAAATGTACACTCTTCTATGTATAATGCCAATAATATGTAAAACTGCTGAAGACCCCCAAATCATGGACATACACACAGACATTAGACATGTCTCACAGGACCCCTGTGAGGCTTGTAAGAATTATCCCCATTTACAGATAGGAAACCTGAGACAAAGAAGCAACTGGCACAATTCCACAGTGTAGTGGTGACAAAGTTAACAAAGCAGCCAGATATCTCAACTCCCCGTCTGCTGGTTCGGACCAACAGACCACACACAAACACACTCTTCATTAAGAGAATTCTGCTCATCTAAGATAATTCTAAAGCAAGTTTGACAGCAACATGTACAAACTTATCGCTAATGCACATCACTATAACTTACAGTCCAGCACTATTAAAGACTGTATAAATGCAGACATCTGTATACAGATGGTATCTCACTGACACTAGTAAGTTTTCAGACTTTTAAATATGGAACTCTCTCAAATGTCAAAAATATAATTGCTGTGGTTTTGACTACTAAAACACAACAATTAAGTAATACTTTCCTTATCTGGCATTTTGCTGTCTGTTTTTACTGTGCTGTGTTATACAACTAAGCAGTATCGTTTTACCAGGTAGAAACCCATATTCAGTCTGCAGTAATAGTTTATTGTAGGCAGGCACTGCTTGTTTAATGCATCAGCTAGCTGACCTCATTTTTAAAGATTACTCATCACAGCTTAAAGACATTAAACCATTTCAACACGTAGCTGTTAATCTTTTGGCACCAGAAGTCTGATTTCCCCAGAGCAAAGACAGGCGCCAAGGAGTTAAACAGATCTTAATGAATGGTTTTCACTAGTCTGTGCATAAACTATTATTATACATTCTCAACACATGCCCTTCCTGCAAGGACTGTTTGAGGGTAGCCCATGTTCAGATAGTTGTGGAGGCTCTTCCACAACCCACACACGTCGTATTAGAACTCTGACATCAGCCATTCTTTGGGAAGAAACCAAAGTAATTGGTTCGATGCAATAAGCCACATGTGATTAGAATCTCAACCATATCTATACAATAAAGCCAGGAAATTCAGAGTCAAGGTTCCCATGCTAACCATGACTCTGCCTCCTTGTGTGTGCACTGAAAGCATCTTGTTATGTGACAGCTAACGCAAGTCCTTGTTTGGTAAATAAAGCATTGTAACGAGGATTGCTCCCTCTAGAACTGTGAATGCAGTGCAAACATATCCAAACGCACTCAAAAGGCCCTTTTGTGATACAGACCTGGAAGTGATGGGGAGAAAGTTGCTAAAGGAAGCTCAGCTCTTTATTTTCTTACTTTTCCACAGGCTCTCTGAAGTGTTTGGACAGAACTTGCATTACAGCTGTAGTAGGTTGTAAAATCCACCCCCCCAAACAAAGCAGAATTGCTCCCTAGGGCACTTTTTCCAACTGAGTGCTTTGTTCAGTGCAGATTTAAACATCCCAGGCAATGGGTTTCTATCCCTCCCACTGGGAGACTATTTTACCTTTTAATGGATCAAACTTTTCTAGTATTCAACCTAAACTTACTTTCCTACGCTTTTGTCAAAAGAAAAGTTTTTCTTCATTCTCTGTGACTGAAAGGACACAGATTCCTCCTGAGCTTAAGGGTATTTTAGTCAAAATTTATGCCCCATCTGAACCCTGCAAAAAATCTCAAAATCTGTGTACATTAAAAACTGGAAGAGACACTAAAGCACAGAATTTCCAGAAGTGGAGATCAGAATAAAGGACAAACACCCACATCCATCTCCTTCTCTTTGGCAACAAGAGAGACTTTAGACAAAATTACTGCACCAAAGCATATTCCACTCCATCTGAATTTACCAAAAATACCCAGTTCATACTCTCAGCTATGCTGGATGGGCTGTATTTATACAGTTTCTGGATATCAGTAAGAAAAAAAGTTTGCACAATAGCTGGCTTGTGCACTTAACCTAAAGTTTTCCTTCTCAGGACATTTCCCAGCTTCCAAATGTGGATTACTATAGATCTCCCTGAACCCACCTCAAGTGAGCAGCATGACTGCCAAAACACAAATGGGCAACTCCACAACCAAGAGAGAATGGAGAGAAAGAATATGGTACATATTCATCATAGAAAAGTTATATCTGCTTTGCTAAAAGACAAGTATCAAAATTTTTATCCCATCTGGTTGCCATGCTACAACTAACTCAAGAGAACTATAGAAGAAAAACACCACAAGTACACTACACTGGAAAATAAGTCTATTAAAAATGGAAAGACAGCACGAGACATAGTCCTGTCCTCCTTCTCAGCAAGACCAAATAGGCAGCACCTTTGAAACATTTGCATAGCTAATCACATTTTGCACCACAAGAATGTATTTTAATTATATGATTCTTACATACATGTCAATATGGTCATGTGGTTGTGTTAATGAAAAGCAGGGAAGGGGAAAGCAGCACAGGAAGTGTTACCAACTTCGTTTATTAATGGGTCAACTGTATTCACAGTGCTGCTTTGTTCCTCCCCTTGATATTTTTGTAAAAGCTCTTCTTATTGTATTCCTCAGTTTTGTTTTATTACGAAATTATATTCCTTTTTCACACACAATTCTAAATCCCTTTTAAAGCTCAGAACAGCTCTGCACTATATCATTTATAAAACTAAGAGGAGGAATTCCAACCACATAGGCAGGAAAGGAGTCCAGTGGCTGCATTCTTGAAGCACAAAGATACCCGTGAAGCAGAATGTCTTTCCTTAGATGCTTCCCGTTCACGTTCTGGCAGAAATTGCCTCTATTTCTATTCTGAACTTGATGGAGATTATAGCACATCATCATCATGAGCACAGAGGATTAAGGGTTTGCTAATGTGTGCCCCAGGGCATGCAATGGCAAGCACCAGGAATCAAACCAACATTTATTTATTAGATTTATCTCCTGCCCTATCCAAAAGGCTCAAAGCAGCTTAAAATAAACAATCAGGGACAAACAGAATTCCCCAAACACCCCCACAAAACTGGTGAGGTCCAATTCTCTTCCCTCCCTGCCTAAACCCCCACAAGCAAACCCGCCTGCCAATCCCAATCATGCCTCCCAACTGCCACTCGCATCCAGTTACAAGAAACCTTCTCCCACCCACCCCACCACTCCCTGCCCACCCATTTCTATTACTCTGCTTCAATCCCTGGGGAGATCTCCCCACTGAACACATCACCCCCTCTCCTACAGACATCTCTTACATTACACACCAAAACACTGCTACTGATCACCAGGCATCCTGCATGGCACTAGAAATTAGAGATGCAATGGATCTGACTACCCAGGTCAGATAACGGAGGAAAACATTTTGCTTTTATCTTTGCGATACCAAAAAGAATCTACTGTCGGTATGAAAGCCTACCTTTAACATAGCACCATTCATCATTAAATCTCCAGGTGCTGTACAAAGGAGGTCAGTATATTATGTCAATTTTACAGATAGGGAAGCTAAGGCAGAGAAAGAGGAAGTGATCTGTACCAGAGGTCACTCAGTGGCAGAGCCAAAAATCAAAGCCAGGTCTCCCGACTCCTAGAGCTATATCCACTAGGCCACACATGAGTCTCATAAATATTAAAGGGAAGAGGAAAAAAGATTGGACTAATCTTTAAATATTACGGAACATGACTGTGTGATTTAGGCAACCAAATGCCTCAACCAAATCCCCTCAAAATACTGAGCATGCAGTTTCCCAAATAGCTGTAACATCATCTTTCCTACCAGTGGTAGTATAACAGACAGGACTTGCTCTAAGTATGGCTGTGGCCTAGGCAAAGGGCTCTTTTGATCTTGGCATCTCTCATGTACTCAAATAAAGCAGATCTGGTCAGAAGGCCAAGAACCTAGTGGAGGCAGTGACAGAGCTGGTGGATGGATACTATTTCACACAGCAGCCCTGACACTGCCTTTACTAAGTTCTTTTCTTTTGAGCAGACAACTTTTACATAGCACAGAGCAGAGAGGGACAGCACCATCTTCTGGTCAGATGGTTTCTTTCCAAGTGGAATTCTTCTCAAATAGGTGCATGCTCACTCCATGCACACCAAACTGTGGTACCTTATACAGTGCTGAAAACTACCTTGAGACCACAGAATGCTTAGTAAGATCCTGAAGACATCCACTGTCTAAGTTTAAAAACTGAATCAAGATTAAACTTGAAGATGAAGCAACAGAAATTTAAGTAAGCTGTAAAATGCTAGGCTGTGGAGAAATGAATGGAGAATGCTCTGCTTTTATTTTTTTTAAAGGAAAAAATGAAAAATCTTTATAGTAAAAAGGTGCCACATGCCTCCCTGAGCTTTGTGAAAAACTGCCCCGTTGTCTTCAGTAGAAGTTCCAGACAGTCAACTACTTTCTGGAAGCTTTGAGCACCCTGGAGACAGATACCAAGGGAAAGATTCAAAATTCACTCAGCACTGGCTTAGCTCATATACTGTACCAATGAATTAAAGTTAGAATTTTACTAGAGACTTGAATGGGAACCAAAGCTGAATGTTTTTGAAATTCCTGCCCCACTTGCTTTCAGTTTCTCCTCATGATCAAAGTATCCCCAATATGGCTGAAAACATCTCTGCATGCAGCTGATTGCTTCGTAATTTCTAATTTTAAGATAAAGCCCAAGAACCTTAAGCTGGACAGCATCTAAGTAAAAACTTTTTCAACAATTCTCATCTGTTTCCTTGACAATATTATAGACCTACCATATAAGCCAGGTGTTCTTTCCTCGTACGTAAAATGAAGTTGCAGTTCCTCTTCTGTCATCTGACTGATGAACACTTTTAGCAAACAGCAAATAATAAACAATGCATTGTGGGCCTGCCAAATAAAGAGGTGGCTACAAGAGAAACAGAAACAAGAGTCAATGATATTCAACACATTAATATTCAGACATGATCATCACCAGGGGTGTGCTACAGAAGACAGGTCCCAGTGACCTGGGCAGGGCAAAGGCAAGGCTCCCCTGAGCGATTCAAAGGGTGGACTCTCAAGGCATTTCTACATGGCAAACTTGCTGCACCAAACAGCAACAACCTCAAACGCGGGCTGCGTCCCAAGCCACCAGCAGGTTAGTCGTGCCCATGAAGTGCTGCACACTGGCTAATTAGCCCATCCAAAGAGTTTCACAAGCCACAGTACTGCTTCCAGGATAGGAGGCAGCTTGCACATGGACCTTTTCTAGAACTCCTCCTTGAGTTGTGTGCCTTTCCCTCCATGCACTTTTCCCAGGTGACATCATTCTACATGGAAGAAGCTCTGCAGACCTCAAGGGCACAGCAGCCAAGACCAGCTATTCTCTGCAGTACTGTCCGCAGAGTCCCTACAAGCAGCTGCAGGGGGACTCAGCCAACATAGTCAGTGCCTGCTAAAGCTTATTCTGTCAAAGTGGTTGCAGGGACAATAAAGCACAAGCCATCCCTTCAGAGATGAGTCTTTCTGGACAAGGAGGGAGCCCTGGATCTAAAATGATTAGGAGAGGTTGAGGCATCTACAAGGTTTCAGCTTCCTTCTCTACGAACACCTTCCTGCAGACCGACACTTCCAGAAAAGAATAATCACTGGAAAGCAAGCCTGATGAAGGGTATTTATACCCGAAAGCTTGCAAAAAAAAAAAAAATGTCTAGCTATTTGAGTTGGTCTAATAAAAGATATCAGATTTACCCAAAGAACCTTGTCTGCCCATTTCCTTAGACCAATATGACTATACAACCTATACCCCTGTAATCACTGGAAAAACACTGAAATATCTTCCTTGCTGGGAGGAAGGGTGTAGATCTCATCATACAAATTGAAAACCATAGAATTTTAGATTTTCTGTTCTAGACTGGTCAGCTCCAGATACTCTAGGGATAATGTGCCAGCTTTATAATAAATAGATTTAGCTAAAAAGATGTCAGCTGGTTTTTTATGTCTAAAAATAAGCACTTAAGATGAAAAACAAATGTGCAGTAGCAGCCATTGCACCTACATTTTAGAACGCTTACAGAAATCCTTAGCTCATCAGCCATGCTCTTAAATTTTATTTATGCTCCAAGGAGTTTTGAGTCTCAAACTGTAAATCCAGTAGAGGACAATTTGTGTAGCATTTTTACTGTCTGTCATGCCCACCCACAGGAAACAATGGGGACAGCAAAGCCCCAGACCTGAATTGTGGGTAGGGAAGATTAATCCAAAGGTATTTAAAAACATATGTTTATCACATCATTTAGAACCAGTCACACAAAGGAAAATATAATATATAAAACCGAGAATGGAAATTTTCTTATGTTTCATTCCCAGTGCTTCAAATGTATGAGAGACACGTTTCTTTTTAAAGGGAAAGTTACATCAAGCAAAAACAAAAATTTACAGAACCTAAATTTTCACTTTTCTAATTAAAGGCGTGTAAAGAGCAGCCCTCCTGGCAGTACTCAAGGACTATGAACAAAACAAACATTTAAAATGTGGAACATAATACACCACATTGCTCTGGTAACTTACTTCTGACATTCTGCTGAAATTTTTAACTCCTTGGTTCTAGAAAGGAAGACTTTAATCAACGCTCCAAGATTTCCTGACCGAGGATTGTTCTCAACTAGAGGAGAGATATGAAAGAATACATGGCATTTGTAATTTAATATTATGATAATTATTTTGAACAAAAGATAGATTGAATATAGTTTTTAAGGTCTGCACAGTTCTAGGACACACAAGTACATCCCCACCTATTTTTCAGAACATGTAGTTAAGGAAGGAAAAAACCTTTAAGATTCTTCTGTCCCCATTTTTACCACTGCAAAAAATGAAACAATGAAATCCACACTACTTTGTGCGAGATTACTCCCGAACCCAAGAGATCTCACTGTCAGTGAAACATGCTTGATCTTCAGAGTAAAATTTTCCTTTTAGAAATATCCTTCTATTACTCAGTTGTTTTTTTACTAGCCCTTGCTTCCACAAGCTCCTCAGATAATTCCTATTTATTAGCATTTACCCAGTTAATAATTCCGATGTTTTAATAGTGTAGTAAGACTAAACACTGCAAGTTAAAAATTGAAAATGAGAAGCTAGCTACAGAATTATCTTCTAATTCAACATGGACTCTACATCATACGTATGACACCCTGTACTTCTCCTCTATCATCATTCCCCCTGAATGTACAATGTTTTAAAAATCACTATGTGAAAGAAGTCTGCTCAGCAACTGGTGCCCAAGCCACATCCTTTCTTTGGAAGCACACAGAATAAAGCAGTAGTGACAATTTTATGTTCAAACGGCACATACAAGTAGAACGTTTCCACCTATTATTTGGGGGATAAAGATAATTTTAAAAAATCTTACTGGTAGAAAACAGATGGATGAAATTAATACACCACAGACACAGAAGTTTATATGAACACTGCAGTTTACCAGAGAAGCTGACAACGTACAAAATGCAAAAATAAATGGAGACATCAAAATAATCGCTTACCTAAAGACTTGCAGACTGATATGGTGGCTTCTTCCAAGAGCTTTAACTCAGCACTAGAAAAAGAAAAAAGAAAGATTTAATTATAGAAGCAATGACAAAGAGGGCTGTGTGAAATTTCACCAAGCGTTTACTTTCAAAGCTGTTTCTATGTGTTTCAAGCTCGAAACAGCGAAATCGAAATAAAACAAAAAACATCGAAACAGCTTCAAAATTAAATGAGGGCACCTGAAACGTTTCAAAACATTTCAAGCTTCGAAGCAGCACAGTGGTGGGAGGCAGGGGAGAGCCAGGGCTGCACTCCAAGTGGCTTACAGCCCCATGTAGCTCAGCCCAGCGGGGAGCACAGCCCTGGCTTTCCCCGCCTCCCACCATAGGGCTGCACTCCGATGGGCTGGCAGAGCCGATCAGAATGCAGCACCAGCTCTGCCCGCCTCCCACCTCCAGGCTGTGCTCCAATCGGCTCTGCCAGCCCCATGGAGCTCAGCCCAGTGGCAGGAGGTGGAGCATAGTGCCGGCTCTGCCCGCCTCTTGCCACCGGGCTGAGTTCCATGGAGCTGTGAGCTCGCATGGGGCTGCTCAGCTCCCAGCTCCATGGAACTCAGCCCGGTGGCGAGAGGTGGAGTGCAACACTGGGGCTGTGCTCCCCTTCCTGCCACCAGGCTCAGCTCCCAGCAGGTCGCACCCCCATGGAACTCAGCTCAGTGGCGGGAGGCAGAGGGCTCAGCTCTGAGTGGCTTACAGCCCCATGGAACTCAGCCCGGTGGCAGGAGGCAGAGCACAGAGCCGGCACTACGCACTGCCTCCTGCCAGCAGGCTCAGCTTCGAGCAGCTCCAAGCAGCGTCTTGAGCTCCATGGGGTTACTGAGCCGCTCGGAGTGCAGCCCAGTGGTGGGAGGCGGGCAGAGCTGTGACTGAGCTTTGCCTCCTGCTGCCAGGCTGAGCTCCATGGAGGTGCGCCAGGTGTGGGCTGCGCCTAGCACCGATCCAAAACGGCAGGCTCTTGTCATCCGGCATGCAGATCTGGGGGCTTGCACCCCCAGGAGTGCTGCGGGGCTATGCCAGACTCCTCCTGGGGATGTAGGCCCCCTGATGTGCACCCGATTGACAGGAGGCTGCAGCTGCTGCCTGCAGCCAGTAGCAGCATCCGTCTTCCCCGGAGTTGGGTGTGGGCCGCACCCAGCGCTGGTCCCAGGTGGCAGCAGCAGCCTCCTGTCATCCCACACAGATCCAGGGGCCCACACCCCAGGAAGAGTCTGGCACAGCCCTGCAGCGCTCCCAGAGGTGCAATCCCCTGGATCTGCATGCCGGATGACAGGAGGCTGCCACTGCCAGCAAGTTTTGTTTTCAAGATTTGAGGTACAGTTTCCAAGAAACTTCTGCACCTATCTCCTTGAAACTTGGCAGGCTTCATGCCCTCAGAAGGGGCTACCATCCCTGCAATTTGCATCAAAATCAGGCAATAAATGACAACATTTTAGGCATTTTCATAATTCCCCATTATAGCCTATGGGTGAAACAGAAACGAGTCGAAACAGCAAAACAGTTTCGACAAAACAAAACAGGACAGTGCTTCGAAACGAAACAAAAACTGTCCCTTCAAAATGGCAAAACGGATGTCGAAATGAAACAAAGGTGTTTCGCACAGCCCTAATGACAATTTCTGAGCCTATAAAGGTCTGCCACTTACAAGATAAAATTACTGCACTTAAAACAAAAAGCTCTAACACTCCTGGAAGAAAGCCATAATCCAAATTACAGAATGCCATTTACCTGGTTTACACAGGTTATAAACCTATAGACACACCATCCAAAATTTAGGCTGCTTACAGACATGGGAAAAAACTAAAACAGCGCTTTACTTTCAGCTTGGCGCACCTTCACATCAAACACGGCACATGCCTGGGAGAGGGATCAAGTTAGTTTGATCCGGCCCTGCAGCATCTGTATAGATTTGGCGCTTCAGCACGGCTTTTTGGTGCTCTTATCTAAATAGCTGATTGAATCAGCTATTAGATAAAAGTGCCAAAAAGCCCTGTTAAAGCACCCAAACTATACAGACACTGCAGAGCTGGGTCAAACTAATGGATGCCTCTCCTGGTAAAGCACTTGGGGGGGAGGGGGGGGTTGTTTCATGTCTGTCAGCACCTAGAGCGACTATAAACTGGGCAATTAACCTGTGTTTCACTTTGTCAAACAATTCATATTTAAAGTGGGCTGACAATGTTACATGTCATTGGCTTCACTGTGCCCATGTTTGTTCTGGAATAAACAACATTGAAAAAAAAACCATGCAGGACTCCAGTTTGATTTTGCAGAAGAATGTTAGCTTTGTCCTGGGACCCCTCTGTATTGCATAACTGTAAGAGGAGAGATATAATCCCTTTTCTAAAGCTGAAAATAAGCAGCCTTAATAGAAAGATATTTAACTTCAAACAGACAAAACATCCAAATTTTATTACCCTACTATAATAACTGTTTTCATGTAATAGAAATAGCTGTAAGTCTGGTACACATCCAAAGGATTTTTTAAAATACATTAATTGCCAGATAACACATTTATATGAAAACCCCTAACCTAAAAATCAAACTACTTTAAAATAGTGTCAACAGTGTTCTACCTATAATACACATTTCCTTACTTAGCATTTCTAGCACCATAAACTGCTTTCCATGGACTGTACAAATTAACTAATCCTCAAAGCCTGTGTGAAGTAGGTCAGGAATTAGTTTGCTTTTGTGGAAGTGAAAACAGAAATGGTTATTAGGTTTCCTTCCCAAGGCCACATTAAGCACCGTAAAGGTATAGAATTTAAATAGTAATTATCCAAGGGTCTAGTCTTCTGTCAACACACAGCAAGACAGGAAGGGAATGTTCAGAAATGGAATGTTAATATCCCTCTTTTGGTTTAATGTTGTTATTAACCTAACAAATTCTACTCCTGTAGTACAGTATATGATACACTATAAAGCCAACAGATTTTGTATTGTGGGGGGCTGCCCTTTAATGCCTCCAAACCTACCTTGCTGGTTTTAAGAAACATGGTATGAAACAACATACTAAAAAGTCAACCTTCTTCGGGTAAATCTTTTATTAGACCAACTAATATTTCATAGATTCCATAGACATTAGGGCTGGAAGGGCCCTCGCAAGATCATCAGGCCCAGCCCCCCGCCCCAGGGGCAGGAAGTCAGCTGGGGTGAGATCACCCGAGCAAGATAAGCATCCAAGCGTTTCTTAAAGGTATCCAGAGAAGGTGCTTGCATCACTTCTGGGTGGAGTCTATTCCAGACTCTGGAGACTCAGATGGTAAATACATTTTTCCTTATGTCCAGTCTAAGATGGTCTTCCAGCAGTTTGTGACCGTTAGACCTTGTCTTCCCTTAGGGTGCCCTGGTGAACAGACATTCTCCCAGTTCCTGATGCACACCCCTTATGTACTTATAGGCTGCTACCAAGCCAGCCCTGAGTCCTTCACTTCTCCAGGCTGAAGAGTCCCACGCCTCTCAGGCTCTCCTTATAAGGCCTGCTCTCTTGACCCCTAATCATGCATGTGGCTCTCTTCTGGACTCTCTCAAGCTTCTCCACATCCTTTCTAAAGTGTGGAGCCTAGAACTGGATGCAGTACTCCAGCTGCAGCCTCACCAAAACCAAGTAAAGCAGGAGGATGACTTCTTGGGTCTTGCTTGAGATGCACTGGTAGATGCAAGACAATTTTATTCGCTTTGCTAGCTGCGGCATCGCATTGCTGGCTCATGTTCATCTTGTGGTCCATCGTGACCCCCAAGTCTCTTTTGGTCGTGCTGCTAGTGAGTGTAGCACTGCCAAGCCTATAACTATGATGTGGATTTTTTCTCCTGAGGTGGACTACCTTGCATTTCTCTGTGTTGAATGTCACTGGGTTTTGATCCGTCTATCTTGTGAGCCTGTCCAGGTCAGCCTGAATTGCCAGCCTATCCTCTAATATGACTGCACTTCCCCATAATTTGGTGTCGTCTGCAAGCCTAACCAGTCCACTTATGACACCTGAATCCAGATCATTTATGAATATATTAAAGACTACTGGTCCAAGTTATGAGCACTCGGGGATGCCACTGGTCACCGTGTGCCATGTTGACTCAGTTCCACCGACTATCACTCTCTGGGTCCAACCACGGAGCCAGTTCCCCAGCCATCGGACCATAAGGTTGTTGAGGTCGCACTTCCCCAATTTTACCATAAGGACATCATGGGAAACCAAGTCAAAGGTTTTTTTTTAAATCTAAATGTAGGACATCAACCTCTTCTCCTTTGTCCACGTGATACGTCATCTGGTCATAGAAGGAAATGCGGTTGGTCAGGCAAGACCTACCCAAAATGATGCCATGATGGCTCTCTCTCAGAATGTTGCCTTCCATTAGCCTGTTGTTGATGGTCTCTTTGATGATTTTTTTCTAAGATCTTTCCAGGGATTGAGGTCAAACTGACTGGCTTGCATTTCCCTGGATCTTCCTTCCTTCCTTCCTTTCTTTCTTGAAGATAGGCATCACATTGGCCCTCTTCCAATCTTCAAGCCACCACATTGGCCCTCTTCCAATCTCCCGAGCGCCACGAGGTCTCAAATATCCTTGCCATTGGTCACGCTATGATGTCAGCCAACTCTTTTAGCACTCTTGGGTGCATTCCATCCGGGCCAGCTGACTTGTGGATGTCCAGCCTCTCAAACTGTTCCCTCACAAGATCTTTGCCAATCACAGGCATATGATCTCCCTTACCCTGGTAGTGCTGAGTCCTGTCAGGCAGGGTGATCCCCTTTGGCTGGTGGAAAACCAATACAAAGTAATCATTAAGGAGATTTTGTCTAATATTAATATTAGAACAAATAATAATAAAAGATATCGGATTTATTCAAAGAACCTTGTCTACCTATGCCCTTAGACCAACACAGCTACAACCTGTACCCCCTCATACTAAGAAGTGGAGTTCATTCACTTCCATTTCCCCAACTTACTGGTCACATCTACACTGGACATTTACTGCAATTGTCTAATTAGCTCCGCAGTAAGTGTCATGGCATCTACATGTGCTATTAGGCAGGAGTAAACTAATTAAATCCACAACAGGGTATAACTTGTAAATAAAAGTACTTCCTGCTGCAGAGTTTTTTTACTCCACAGCTACGCACGTGTAGACATTGGAGGAGTCAGCTGGTCCACAAGGGTGCGTCTGTGAGGGGGGCTGCTTGCTAGCTAGCCCCACATTGGAGCACCCTTGTGCCCCAGCCAGCTCCTCTGCAGCATGTTGAGCCAGGTTAGAGCAGCCCCATGCTGGCATGCTGACCTCCCAGACCCTCTGCCAGCCGGGGCTGCTCCAACCCAGCTCAACATGCTGTAGTTCCAGGCGCACATGCAAACGGCATACCTGGGAACAATAAAATTCAGGGCAAAATGCACTGGAGTCTATTGCTTCAGATTAATAACATGTATCGACACACCCACTATCTAGTCCATATGAAATTCACCAAGTCTTTGGAAAAGCTGCTGTCTGCCACCCCAATCAAAAAGTTTGGAGAGATTTCACCATGGATCACTATGAAAAGGGATTTTGTTTTCAGGTTATGCATATTGAGCTGAATGTTCAACTGTCAGCTTCTGACCAGAAAGAGAATAACTATCACAAGAGGCACTTTACCCTCTGTCCAACAGAGCCAAGGAGGAAGAGAGTCCAGCATGCAAACAGTCGAGTCAGATATTAATCCTGCTCCTTATTCTTCCACTGGCACTCAGGTACCTTTGAGAAAGGTCAAATGCACTGTTGTGCTAACCATAACTTTAAACTCTCATCTGTGGCCTGGAGACACCAATTTATATTTCACAGACGTTTACACTGTGGTCAGAATTTCAGAACAAAAAAGTGGGTGGCATACGATGTCTGAAAGGAACCAGGCCAGGGAACAGTTAATGCATCAGCTCAAGGATGGGAAAAATCTGGGAGGGTTTTAACTGCTTTACTATATAGTTTCCAACCCCTTCCCATCCTGCCTGTTTCCAGCTTCATCTATCCCAGCATCTTTTCACACACTTATCAGAACCCTACAAGCTCTAACACACTTATTTCACCTATTATATTGTGTCTCAGCTGCATTGCCCATCCCCACATCTCCACCTAATTCTCTCTCTGCCAATGATTCTCTCACCCTTGTTCATCTCATCCCTTATCTATTACCCAAACCACCTTGTGCCAACAGCACTGAAGGGAAGCCTGTGCTTTCTCCTAGTTTCTCCTCTGAAATACAATTTATCAAAGAACTCTGAAGGGTGAACAAGTGAGGAGGAGTGAATTCTGGTATGACCTATCAATGCAGAGTTCTTAATGAAAGGGTCAGGTAAAAATTCTCTCCTTACATTTCATCCAAGTGCTTTGGATGACTCTGGGTGGAAGGTGTCATAGATATGCAAAGTATTTATGTCTAATAAATTATTCAGCCCAGCAGTAAAGCACCTGGAGGTTCAGAGCAAAACCACAGTTTAGCAGGGTCAGGAATCACTCCTTCCCCATTCATGAACTACCCTGAGTTAGCACCCTTTTTTGCTGTCAGAACCACCTTAAAACAGAAGTGCACTTTGGCTGCTTTAAAAAGTGACCCAAAAGGCTCCTAAAGCTCAAGTCTCTCCTTACGGGATGTTTTCCCCAGGATGTTATTGTGTGGTAATTAGAGATCATCCCACATGTTCTCAGTAGGATTCCTGCCTATAAAAAAAAATCAAGAGAGCTGCCTGCAGAAGCACAAACTTCTCTAGGGATTCAAATACAAAACAGATTTGTTCCGGGGAGGTCTGGCTGTCCCACTCATCCTCAAGTCATCCAAAAGGATTTTAGTACAGCAAGACTGAAGGGATTTGGCCAATTCAATCACCACAATCCTAGGAGACCTTCAAATTGAGACTCCACAGGAAGTACTTTATTGGATCAGACTGATAACCCGTCTAGACCAAGGGTCAGTAACCTTTCAGTAACGGAGGGCCAAACTGACACAGGTCAGTCATGAGGAGGGCTAGTGTGTTCATTTACTATGGGACTGATCTTCAGCGGCAACATGATGATGCATGGCTCCTTCACAAAGCACATGCACAAGGACTACTGGACTTTTCCCAGCTCCTGGCAGTCTCTTGGCAGTGGGAAGGACTCATGGAGCACCCACCAGAGCAGCCCATCCCCCTGCAAACCCCAAGGAGAGACAGTCCCCAGCCCTGCACATCCAAGGGAGTGGGGGGAAAGCAGCCCTTGCTCATGAACTGATTGAAGGCAGGTCCCCTTGACACGCCAAATCCCAGCAGAAGATTCCTACCTGTCGAGCATCTCTAATACACAGCGATCTAGCAAGCACAGCCCCAAATGGATCATTACCCGACTGCTCCGCCAGTCCCTGTCTGGTTGGGAACATACTGGAAACCCTGCTCCAGTTCCTGCCATTGTAGCTGCTCCCCAGTGTGGCCCACCAAGCTCCAAAACCCAGTAGATTGCTAGGAGCATCCAGAAGTAGAGTGAGCTTCTGGATGCTTGAAGGAGCCACAGGAGCGGGCCAAAGCAGCTATGTAATCCATTCTTCTCCATGAACCTGGTAGCAGCTGCAGCAGCAGGGACTGAAATAGAAGTACCAGCATGTTCCCAACCAGCCAGCACCTAGTGCACCTGGCAGTTTAGGACCAGGTGTGTCTATTCCCAGTCCCTGCTACTGCAGCTGTTGCAGTGGCCAGGAAGATGAAACAACTTCCCACATAGTGGACAGCAATGGAAAAACCTATTCCCATGAAGTTCTTAAATAAATCCTAATAGATAAATCCTAATAGAGCCTGCCTTAAACCCGGCTATGAAAGCTTTTACATGCTCTCCCCCCCTGCTCACCTCGGGATAGTCTAGTTCCTCTCATATTTTATTTATTAGATTTATATCCCACCCTACCCAAAAGGATCAGAGCAGCTTACCATAAACAACCCAGAGAGAGGATTCCCCAAACAGGCACAAGAACCTGAGAGCTCCAACTCTCATCCCCCAACCATCACTTCCTTGTCCAAACCACAAGTAAATCCCCCCATCAATCCCAAATACTACTTAAATCTATCTGGAAACCTTTTTCCACCTCTTGCCCCTGCCATCTTGTGATGAGATCCACAACCTAACTATATACTGAGTAACTAGCTCCACAATTTAGTTTTGTGCACCAACAAAACAGAGCCTGGGGCAACTGTGTGTGACCCAAGACTTTTCCCAAATCTTAGCCCATAAGAAAGAAGAGGATTTGCGGGAGGAGGAGATATATAAAATGGAGGCCAGTGGAGAAGAAAGGAAGATCACAGACAGAAATCCATTTGTACGCAGCACACGTTCAAGAGCATCTGAAGGCAAGTCAAGCCCAGCAATCCCTTCGATTTGAAAATAATCACTTCAGTCCCCTAAAAAGATTCCCAGTGAAGCCCTTCTCACTCCAGAAAGTCCTCATCCCAAAAGGTAGGCAAGAGAGAGAAAACTGCTTAAACTCCCATGTCCCTTCCCCAGCCCCATGCAAACTCCCCGACAACAAATTCAAGGTCTCATATTTGCTCTTTCTACAGGCTACAATCTCATTTGTTCGTTCCTGCCACCCACTTGTGTGCCTGCCTCTTGGAGGGCAGCTGACTGGACTGGAAGGAAAACAAAGCAGAGCTTCTAGACGGGGATTTTCCCTGGTCTACAGACATTTGTTTGGAAATGATTTAGTGATCCAAGACCCAGGATTTTCAAGAAAGCATTTTTATTTCTATGAAGACAAAATTAACAGAATCTAAACCACAGACAGGAACAACACCTTTTTAAGCATCTGTTTCTAACAGTTCTCAGAATATAAATCAAGTTAAGCCAAGTTAACATTTGAAGAAGAAAAAAAACTCTATAATAAACATTGAGCACTGAAGAGCTCAAAGCACTTAAAGATGAGTATCATCACCACCATCACCAAGAGCAGGGGAAACTGAGGAATGATTAAAGTAATTATTGTGTTGTTTCCTCCCACTTCCCCACACCCTGTGAAGATCTAAATCGTACATCTTTGTAAATGAAGTATGCAAGTGTTGCCATAATCAGTTTGCCAATGCTCCAATTCTTCCAAAACATTAGCCAGTATTTCCCAGTAAGCAATCTGACCGAACTCAAAAGTGACAGAAGTCATTCAGGAGACTAACTTGGCAAACAGTTCCATCCCTTATGAAAATGGGAGCAAGACAATAGGGTATTGGTAAGATCAGCATTCAAAGAAACGGTCATAAAGATTTTCAGTGGTAAAATGAGTCAAACGCTTCAAGACAGAGTGTGTCCACCAGTGAACTGAGATATCAAAAGGCAATTAATTTTAAGAATTGAACAGATTACCCTACACACTGGACTGGCTCCGATGAGAGAGAGAAAACATGTGGTGAAAGCAAAGTCTAATGCCCTGCCTCTAAAGACAATCTTAACTTATGATTGTGAGCTTCCTTGCCGTTAAACATCTGCTTTGTTTCCTGCTTTATAAATTGCTTTTACAGATGAATTTCAGAAAGACTCTACTTACTCGCCAATACATTTTTTAGTGTTAAAATTTCATCTCCTAGGTGGTCTCCAATTTCAATTCTAGAAACATACAGCTGTAATTAAAAACAAATGGTATAAAAATGGAAAACAGAGTCAACGCCTACAGACGTTTGAGTTTACAGGGTCTGAACGAAACAGGGACTTCTCTCAATTTTTATTTTTATTTTTTTTACTTAAAAATCTGTCCAGCTGGCTGCTTGTCATCAGGATGTATTCCTTCCTGACACTGACAGATTGGGAGAACGTTTCTAGGATGCCAACTCTACCACGGAGTTTTTCCTGAACGCAGTATAATCTTAATCTTTTAATTTTTTTGTTTTGGGGTTTTTTTAATGTTTTATAAAAGAGTGCTTAGAAATTCACCATGGGGTCCTGTAACTCAGGGCACTTTTACACATGCTCTGACACATTCTGATTAGACTGCATTGGACCAGACTTGATTAATCGAGTCTGCGTGCTGCAGCATCTCCGGTGTTTTAAAATGGTGGCGGGGGCACTTTGAAACACAGGAGGCTGCATACATGAGATGCTGAGGGTGTTTTAATTAAACGGGTGTTTTAATTAAATTATAACGCCTCATCCCCACCTCAGAGTACATGTATAGGCAAAATGACATGGTTAATTAAATTTTCTCTAACTGCTATCTTAAATTTTGATGTTAATCTCTTAAAGTTCTAGAATTTCCTAATTTTTTAGTGCTTAACTTTCCAACATAGGTTTTGATCCATAATTATTCTACGAGGCAAACTTAAAATGGCAAGTCATTAGGTGAAACACCTCACTCCTTTTCTAGATCAAACCAGACTGGAAAACAGGATCTTCAGATTTGCAGCACAGACCTTTGTATTTTGAGAATTTTTTTTTCAAACCAAGAAAAAAAAGGTTTAGCACTTAAACCTTCCCCATGCCACTGTCTCAAATTCTGATAGCAAGAACAAGAACAAAGGATTTAATTTTGCCATTTTGAAGGAGTGCCCTATGTGGGAAGGGATATGCCTGTAAAATCTCGGCAAAAAATATAGACATTATCATGTAAGTTTCCCCACCACTGTAAGTACATACCCAAAGAGTGTAATATTATTCCTTTACTGCTCTCAGAAAATATTATTAGGCCCCCAAGGATGAGCTTATAAAGAGGGTGCAGTGTATAACTAAAAATCAACCCATTTTTAGGAATCTGAGGCAAAGCTTAACAGGAAATACAAAATAAACGGCCATGTAAACAGTAGCAGTCAGCTAAGCCCAAGTAGGAAAAAAAAAAAGTGTGCAAAATGTGGAAAAAGTTGCCTGAATAATTTTTCTGTTATGAAGACAGAAGATAGCCTATATTAACCACTTCTTCAGAAAATGCCTCCTCATGTCATCAGCCAAGATTCATGAGGTGGCATGAAGCAACAACACTAGCACTAGCTATTAGATTTGCTCTGCACCACAATCCCTCTGGAGATGCTGTTTAGTTAATGAATGAATATAAAGATGGAAAGTTAATATTAAGCAAGGATCCTTTCATTAATCCACAGTGTAGCACTGTTAGGCTTCAAACTGTTTCCTAGTATTGCCAAACAACGAGAGAGAACGGTTTTCAAGGAATGAAGCTCATTTAGAGTATTGATCACAGGGCACTGTTCAAGAATTCTAATCCTCCTACCACTTAAAAAAAAGAAACTACCCATAAAGTAAGGGCCGACATATTGCCAAGGACACTTTTAAAAAGGTATTCATGAATTGAGGCATAAGTTTGAATCTTTGTTTAAAGTTGTCAAATTCAATAGCTTAGTCATCTATACAGGAGTAAGAAGTCAAGAAGTTCCTATGACACTGTATCTTCTTTTTTGAGAGACTCGCTGTCTGGAACAATGACAGCTAGAATTTACAATACACATTTCCATCCATCACCCAGGTACATCACACAAAGAAGTGGCTTGCCCTTATACTGCTGGGTTTTATAATTGCAAAGAACTTGTTTATAACTACTCAGTTGGTTTAGTAAAATAGATCACATCTACCCAAAGAACCTTGCCTGCCTATTGCCCTTATGCTATATTTTTGAGATTACCTATACATTTGTCATAGAACAGAAGAAACCTAAGATTGATTGCTCTCTACAGATTTAAAGTTAGAATAACTAAAGTGTGTGGATATAAATCATTCAGATGAGGAGGCTTCCATTATTACTTTCTGTCACACTGTCATCCTAAATTGTCCCACTATCATATTTGTGATATTCTGTCTAAAATCATCATTGTCTTGGGCTGCAAAATGCTTAAGGAAGAAGCTGTGAGCATGTGTGCATCTCTGTGTATGAACTTTTATTAGGAAAAAAAGTTTTTTTTCTTATGTGTTTGCCACTATGTGGTAAAATCCTAATGTGGACAAGGAAGTTCACAGCTTCCACACCTGTTAGTTTATCCCCCATAGGCTAGGGACAGACATTCAAAAAGTCTGAGACTGAATTGATTCAATCTTTGCAGGTTAGTCTAACCTGGCTAACCTGGACCAGTTTTGTACCTGCAGACATCCCCTCTGGACCGAGGAAATGCAGGCACATGCCTGCAGTGGCTCAGGCTAAAAGCCAAAAGGCACTAGAGCAGCCCTCCCTTCCCTTCCACAATGCTGAGCTGAGGGAGGCATGGCCAGGCCCTGGCAGAACATTCTGATTAGGGAGGGCCCGCCCCCCCCGGCTGCTCCTCTGACCAGCAGAGTTTATCTCAAACTGTTTTCACCCACTTTAAAACTGGTTTGTGTGCACTGAATGTCTGTTCTATTACAGGGTTAAACCAGTTTCTGATCACTTAAACTGATTTATGTGTAACGTCTGTCCCTAGCCCTAGTGTTTAACTCAACCAGCTAATGTGAAAAATTACAAACCAGCTTACCTATATTAGGAGTATACTACATCTTAGTTACGACCTGTTAGCCAATACATGTGGGTGGCAAGAATATGCACTTTTTCTCCATTATAAATGCATGCTATGCTTGTAGAACACCTTTGAACAACATGACCTTGACCTCTATGCAAAAAAATAACTATTGCTTATTAAATATATCAACTTAATCCCCATTTACCAGTTTTCAATCAAAGACTAAAAACTCCACTATTTCTGGAATCTTGAAGTCCTAAAAGATTAAAGTAAATGAAATTATAGTAGGCCTGTATTTCTCAATTGGATTTTATTTCTTCTAAGTGTAAAATTCCAAGCTTAACATTTTTTTATCTCTGCTGCATATATAATTTTGCCAAAAACTTTCATTTTGGCTTTTGACAACTTTTTCAAGGAAAAAGCAGAGTGAAAATGAGATCAGCCCATGTTATTTACTTATATACAAATCTCAATATATCTTAAAAAGGTAATACATCTACCCGCTATCTTCTGCTTTAAAAATACAATTCACTAGCTATTTTAGAAAGTATAAATAAGAAAGGACTTAGCTCTGCAAAATGTTAAATGAGTGATAGTCCTGGACATGATGCCTCTTACCCATCCTATATAATCAAGTACTAAGTTGTGATTTTGGGAGGCAAATCCACTTTCCTTAATAAGCTCCCTTAGAAATATTTTTAGTTGCCTGACCTGTAGTTCTAGCAATACTCCAATTTTTATAAATGGTCATGCTTTCCACAAATGCAGAAAAGTCAGATTTTTTTTTTTTTTTAAGGGAATACAAAGGACGGGGTTTTTTTGCTGTTTGGCTGTGGACTACCTCTTCTACCTTCTGTTCTACAGTCTCACAGAACACTATTTAAACAGAATCAGCAACACTAGTACACTGAACAAGAAAGTTTTATAGTTCAATTTAATTTTTGAAAATCCTATTTCAATTTTTTTAAAACAATATAACTTGCTAAAACAAGAATTATTTTTATTGATCAGTATTATTGGAGGGTGGGGGGGTGGAATCAATAGATGACTTAAAAGATTTGATCCCTGTTCCATACCCACTCCTTCCATGTTAGAAGCAGTAGTTCCAGCCTTCACTCCTAAAATTTCTAGATTGGAGGAATGCCTGGTGAATGTAATTCACAGTATTTGCAGCTGCTACATATTCAAAAGATACTGATCAAAGAAAAAGCCTATAAATCCCACAACAGAAACAGCTTAAACCACCTCAATCTGGGTATCAGAGTTATAAATGCCAGGGTACAGAAATCCTCAATCAGAATGAAAGATGAATCATTAATTATTTGCATTCCACTGGCAAATATAACAGGGGAAGTCTACTGTCACAGCATAAAGAGATAATAGGTGTTAATACTGTACTGAGGAGAAAAAAAAAAGAGGACACACCTGCTGTACAACTTGCTAACTCTTATTTCTAAAATGAAAAAACAGCTGTTTAGGTGCCTGTATTTTTATGCAGTCAGACAGGCGTCCTGCTCTGGGCTGAAGACAGCCACAAGAAAATAGATTTTGTTTTGTGGAAGAGTGACAGAGCATGGGTGGCAATAGGGGCTGGAGCAATGGTGCCAGCCACTATTCTTGTACCCCCTCAAAAATGGCACCTAGGGCTTGTGCCCCAATTGCCCACCCCTAGTTATGGTACCACAGTTTAGTGAGCTTTTAGGAATGATGGGGGAGCACTATTAACTGTTGTTTTAAAATACAAGTTGTACTGATACTCCTGCACCACTCAACAGCCGAATTTAAAGGAAGAATTATGAATTCCTGCCAGGGAGCAATGAACTACAACTATTTCTAAGTGTCAAAGTGCCACTGGCTATAACTTCAGAAAGCAGGCACCAACAATCTACCTAGCAGCCAGTGGGGGCCAACACGTGGCATGCATAAACACAAGTGGCACAGGCAATCTCTGTGTGTGACACAGCAGCAGACTGCGCAGGGGAAGAGAATTGGAGTAGCCCTCATAGGGAGTACAGAGCTAATTTCTCTTCCATGTTTCAAGGGTGTTGGTTGTAGCTGTGTTGGTCTAAGGACATGGGTAGACAAGGTTCTTTGGGTAAATCTGATATATTTTATTATACCAATTAACAGTTGGAGAAATGCTTCTTTGCAAGCTTGTGGGTACAAATACTCTTCTTCAGGCAGGAGAAGCAGGATATTTGTACCAGAAAGCTTGCAAATAAGAATGTTTCCAACTGTTAAGTGGTCTAATAAAAGGTATCAGACTTGCCCAAAGAACTTTGCTGTTTTAATTCGTGGCATACCTGCCAAAAAGGTTGGCCCCCATTTGCTGCATTAGGCCATTCTCACACAAAGGCCTGCTTTCTCAGATGGCGGGGAGGAGAGGTGCGCATGTATACCAGGGTACAGGGCTGGAAGTATTAAAGTGGCTTATAGCCACAGAGCTATAGTATCTGCCAATGTGGCAGAAATAAACTGGCAATAAAATTTTTATATGCATTTCTGTGCACAATTTTAAAATTGATCAACATGGTACTCTACCTACAGCTAGGCAGCGGAGAAGAGAAAAATAAATCTTCCAACCATTTATTTTTAGCAGCTTCCAAAACAAGGTTGAGAACCTATTACTCACCAAGACACAGTCCTCAGGTTCAAAATGCCTTTGGACCTCCCAGTGATTTTAGTTTGATCATGTGATAAGCGCTTATGGAAAAACGTACTGTGCATACAAAATACTTTTATTTAATAAGGGTTGTACTTAAGCAGCATTCAGAGCAAAAGTAGGCCAGTTCGCAACTGATCATTGGCAATCCCTTGTAGTTGAGGAGGATTGTCTTCCACAATTGCTTTATCTGTGGGTCCAAATAAGGATGATGAGGCTGATCTTGGATCAACAGACACTGCTGCAACGTGGGCATGTGTTTTTGTGCAGGGTGGGTGGCTCTGGATTCTTGATTTGGTCCACAGCATGCTGTTTCTGCTGCTCTCGCTTTTCCATCTCCTGTTGCTATTGTTTGTCATTTCAAAGTAATGACATCTTGGCAGCAGACTCTTTTCCCATTTGGGGCAGTCCTGGGCAATAGTCTCTCACGCGTTGATACTGATGTTACATTTTTTCAAGTTGGCCTTGAGGACATCCTTGAAGTGCTTTCTTTGTCCTTCTCTTGACTGCATGCCTTAACTGAGCTGAAAGAATAAAACTTGACATCCAGAAGACATTGCTGGCCCAGTGAAGCTGATGGACATATAATTTAGTTATGAACTGAAGGTAGAAGAGCCCAGGAAAACAAAAGCTGCAAAGATGCACCAGATTCACTGATTGCTGCCTCTTGAAAATATTATGTACCTGTCATCACTAGACCCTTATGGAAATGGATAAGAATTCTATTCTATTCGCTGTTTTAGAGGCAAAGTACTGAAGCACAAGAAGATTAAGTTAGTAAGAGATCACAGGCCAATGGCACAACTTGTAAACACAGATAATTCCTCTCTCAGAGGAACAGGACAGGTGTTCTGGTGGCATCTATGTTCCGAGTTTAAGTCCCCAAAGCGAGGAAGTACCTAAGTCAAGCTGGTTTGTGCAACCTTAACAGTCTTCCCTTTGCAAATAAAGGCTACCATACTGCATAAAGCAAGCAGCAAAGGTCATATCGCAAACTCAGCCTGTAATGGCATATCCCTGAGAGTATGTCTTAATACCACAACCCAGCACCACCATGAGACTCACTGAAACTGCACCAGGTGCACTAGCTCCTGCACTGGAAAGTGCATAGCTCTGCTAGTGTGCATGCCAATGTGCTCTTAACAGACTACATGACATCTAGTTCAGGAGCTTGTCCACAGAGCAGGCATGACATCTCAGCACAGGACTGCCTTGCACCTGTAGACATAGTTCAAGGAAAGTGGGAATCTAAGTTTCTTAGATTCCATTTTCTAATACAACCCAAGTCTCTAACTCAATTTTGAAATGGATTTACAATTAAATTTTCAAAAAAAACCTTCTCAAATTATTAGGTAACCTTCACTGGTACTTTCAATTGGAGTTATACACTAATAATTAAATGAAGGCACTAAAGTTGCCATGATAACTTTTAAAAAGTAAGAAAATGCTAAAGTTAAGTTCAATACTGCACTGTTCACTTGGCCACACTGAACATACATAATATTTTATATTCTTGGGTTTTTCCCTCAAGGTGTAAAGATTTGCTGTTATCATCCTCTAGAATATACACATTGAGCAATGCAGCCAAGTTCACAATGGATAGTTTTCTCTGGCCTTGCTTGTTTTGTAGATTGGTTGGTATAAAATGATAAGTATAAAGACTTTAAGCACATATACTAGATACAAAAAAGTTATAGTGTACCTACATTGTATGAATCAATGACTTAACATAAAATAAAATCTCAATTATTTTATTGCTATAGTGTGTGTGTGTGGCGGGGGGGGAGAGGAAATCAAGGTTTCAGATAATTGAGATTTTCTAAACAGGACTATAATTTCCAAAAGCAAATATGAGAAGGTGTGCTACAAAAAGTCACTAGAGGGCATGCTATTTGATTTAATTACAGCATTAATTTAAAAACACAGTTCATTTTCTGACATAAAATGTGTCATTTTTCAAAATGTACCATCTCATTAATGCTACTTAAGAAATCAACTGCGTACAGATAGAGGGCATCGTACCTTGAGAAATGTTATCACAACTAACTGCTAACGATTTACATCATACACATGAGAGGACCACAGAGGCACAGAAAGGTTACTAAGCCATTATCCTTAGGAAGCAGGGTTTTATTATCCATATGGAATCTTGCATTACATCAAACATTATTCATATGCAGTATACCGTTAGATTATTCACAGTTATGTTTTGAGGTATTGAAATTTCTTTTCTATCACTTGGCACCCGATCTCACACTTCTACCTTTATTTTGTTAGCACTTGATGAATATTTCCACTTCTGTAATCATTTTTTTATAGCAGAGAAGTTTCTTCCATCAGTGAACTAGCTTCCTGCAAGTAATAATCTCTAGAGTAGGTAGCTTACTGCTGAAAAGTGATAATTTTCAGTCCTGGCAGGTTTTTATTTCGGGCATAGTCAGGCCCCTCTAATTTAATACTGCCAGAAAGACAGATTCTGCTATCAGATACTCTTAGCGTAAATCCAGAAAAACCTCCATTAAAACCAGTGGTGTTTCTCACAAATAGCGCTCTGGCTAGGGACAGATATTACACATGAACTGGTTTAAGTGATCAGAAACTGGTTTAAACCTGTAACAGAACAGATGTTCAGTGCACATAAACCATTTTGAAAATGGCTGAAACTGGTTTAAGATAAACCTGATTGAATATAGTATCAGTCTTAACGGATTTGGGTCAAACTGGTTTATGCAATGTCTGTCCCAGATCCCTTGCTGGTTTAAGCTAAATCAGAGTCCCCGAGCATCCCAGATGCTTTGCAGCCCTGGGCAGGGCTCTGCTCTCTACTCCAGTCCAGCAGGGCTGGCTCCTCACCTCTGCTCCCTGGCTGCAGCTCCAGCAGAGACAGCAGGTACAGCAGCATCTGCCTGCTTCCTCTTGCTCCCCCCACTCCCCACCACCAGTCCCTACTCAAGCAGGGATCCCCCCTCCCCTCTGCCTTACACAGACACCACAGCATTAGCTAGCAGACCACATGCTGGCTACAGTCCGTGCTGTGGGAGGCAGGACAAAGGCAGACAGGACAGTGCTGGCTTAGGGCTTTTTGGAGCTAATCACCAGGTCAACTGGTAATGTCCCTCTGTTCCTTCCTTGAAAAAAGTTGTTTAAGAAGAGCTTGAATTAATAAGAGAGGCTGTTGTTTTGTTTGATGGACTGATAAATGCTAACAACTCCCTATGTAACTTAATGCTGTGTTATCAACGGCGGGGGGGGAACCCCACCCTAATCAGAGCATGCTGAAGGGGCCTGGCTATGCCCCCCTAAGCTCAGCACTGTAAAAGGGAAGGAAGGGCTGCTCTAGCACCCCCCACCCCAACTTCTAGCCTGAGTAGTACCTACAGTGCATTAATGAACGTGTATATGCACCCAATGAAAGTTACTCTCCAATGGTGTCTAGAGGCTTTGACAGGACACGTTTTCTTTAAAGCCACACTCTCTTTGAGTTTGAATCACGTACAATTTAAAAATCTAGAATAGTGATTTTTTTTTTTTAATATTTTACTGTGGCTTAGAGCAGTCAGACTGCGACCAACACCAACTGTCATTATACATGTGTACAAATGCACAAGAGTTGTGAAGCCTTTATAAAGGAGCAAATAAGACCCAAACTCTAGTAGACAACCAGCCCTTCTGGAGAAAATAAAAACGCAGCTTTCCTGACAGCTTTTCCCCTTACCTAAGAAGAATTTTTCCCTTGCCATCATTCACAAAATGGAAAAGAATCAGCCCATTCAGTAAATTCATACTGTGGGAATGCCGCCTTTAATGGACTATTCATAGGAAAAACGTCAAAGAATAAAGAGCTGCATATAATTGATTGTACCAATTAAAAAATGTACCATACTAAAACAACATAAAAGTTGTTCGTTTTTATGTCTTTCCATTAAAGAATCATGCACACTATTCTTCAACCAGCCATTTGTAAAACTCTAGGGAAGGAACAAAATGGAACAGTAAATATTAAGCACATGATTTTCAGCAAGTTCTGCGTTAGTTAACTGTTTTAAGTTTCCATCATGAAAGCATTGTAATTTACAACAGAACTAAGAAAAGCCGAATTTCCATCAGCAAGTGAGATCAGGGCCTGGTGAACGCACTCATCTGCTTGAAAGCGAGGCGCACAAACCATACTGGCTCTTGGCCTAAAATCAGGAATGGCTAGGTGGCACACAGAAAGGTAACAGGGGTGGGTTTTGTTGTTAACCTAGAAGTTAGGAAGCACCAGATTCATTGTTGTTTGTGAAACCTTGATTCAGCCACTCTGGGCATCTATCCTACACGGTGAAGGAGCCAGGAAGACACTTGAAAAATATAATAGGATTATGCAGTTAAAGATTTTCAAAAAATGTGTATATAAAGAGGGCCAAGACTAGGGGAACTGCACAGGACAAAGAAATGGCACTTCTGTAACTGAAGGGAATTCCCCTTGTCAAATATCAGTGTCAACCTAGAAGTAGTGAAGTTGTTTATACTTTTCAAAGAAAAGGTCCTAGATCATTATTAATGTAAAGTGGCAGGCAACCTAACATGGAAATCACGACTAACTCCCCCTGTACAACCACGTTCACATGCATCATTCCCTATTAGCCATTTTCCCCAAAACTCTATTAAGATGCCAAGTGGCCACAGCTGCCACATGTCACTCCATCAGAATGCCCCAGCTGTTATTGAGCTCTCTACACACTACAGCTATTGTACAATTACCTAGTTAAGTGAGCAACTACCTTAACATCAGCTACACATGCAAAGTAGCTATCATTCCATAAAAGCTCCAACCAGCTATAAAGTTAGACCTCAAAAATGTGCACTAACTTTATAGCTGGTTGCTACTGAGCTTTAATTTGCATGTGTAGCCAGGTCTCCCCTGTCTCAATCAGCTGACAGGGCTCCTAGCTGCAGAAGCGCACCATGCTCAGTATGAAATCCCAGAGAACTCTGGAGATTGAGGCAGCCATGATCCCCAGGGCTCTGGGGCCCATGAAAGCCTCCAGCCCAGGGGATCATGGGTGCCACAATCCCCCGGGGCTAGGGGTTTCACACACTCCAAACCTAGGAGAATGCAGCTGCTACAATCCCCCAGCCTCAGCAATGTGTGGGGCACCTTCTCACTAGGAGCTCATCAACTGAGGACCTCCCAGCCATGCAAGTTTACTTCTTGGAAGGAAGAGCCTATAATATGGCACGATGGGATCTGATGCACAATCGTGCGTTCTGCTACGCACATGTGGCATGATACGAGAAGTAACTGTGTGGATCATGCATCAGATTCCATCGCATCTTTACCTGCACACGTAGAGGGCCTGATGTTCATGCTAGCAAAAGCCACAGGCAGTGAGAACGGTGTCCTCTTCAGCTTCTTTACCTGACTGGCTACAGAGAAATTAGTCTCAAGGATTTTAGCAAGCAGCCAAGATTTCTTCCCACTCACTCTCCCCTTTTTACTGTTTTTTCTGTTGACTCGTGTGCTCCATAGTGGACAGAAATGAAGGGGACAGAACAGTACAGTATTTGCCTCCAAGAAGCAGCCAAAATGTGAAGAAAAGAAGGGCTAAAATGGGGCAAAGAAAGATTAAGAGAAAGAAAAATGGGGGAGATGAAGATTGGGCCATTGAGGGAAAAGGAATAAAGGTTATGTGGCAAACAATGAAACACACACAAAGAAATACACTGAGACCAAGAAAGAAAACAGAGGAAGGGTGGCTTTGGAACTAACACCCAGGAAAGAGTACTGCTAGATGACTTTTCAGGCATCTACCTCAGCTTAGAATGAGCCTGACCAATGTAGTCGGGCATCACCTCTGATAAATTAATCACACATAACCACCACAAGACTTAGCAAATAATTTAGCATCAATATGGCTTCCACGAAAACTTGGGGGCAATCATTTGCTGAGAAAGACTCCAATATTACAATAAAGAAAAATGTATAATTTTAGAATAAACTAAAAAAAACCCAAAAAAACCCTCCTATGCTTGACAAGTGACAGCTTGTCAACCACTTTACCCACTCATGCCCTGTATAAGTCACATTTAATACTCATCATAAGGCACAGTTAATGTTCACTCTCATAAGGCAATCAACGGTTTTTGAACTCTGTTGTTCCCCTGTAAGCGATGTCATTCATTTCAGAGACTGGCTGAGGATGGGAGGCACGGAGCAATATTTGATACTGTTGAACTGAACTTTCTTCAGTAGACAAAAATGTATGTATTCTTCCACTTATTAAGTTACAAACAAGAGTATGATACCTCTACAAATATTTCTATTCTAGCTGCCGTACAAGAGCACCATCTGGTGTCCAGTTAACTGAATTTTTCAGGCTACTTTGGAGAAGTTTTCATTCCCCATCTGGGACTGCTCCAGATTTTTACTGGCAACATCCAGAAAAAAAAAACCTCAGGTAATGCTTGCTGACTCAGGCCTGGAGAGAGACACTTCAAGAAAAAAAAATCTGAACATTTCCCTATTAAATCAGAGTAATCTTATATTAAACAATATTCTAAAGAGAGAAAATTTAAATTTAAGCACTTTGTTCAGTCTTTAATACAAACAAGTATGCTTTCCTCAAATCAACCACATCTAGGAAGTGCCAAACACTTTATCCTTCCTTCTCACCAGGTGTCCAAATGTATTATCCTTTAAAAGTAAATCACTTCATAAACCTACCTTCAATCATCTTCCTCCTTGCTCCTGAACATCCCCGCTAAACCCAACCCTCCCATAGCAGAAACAAAAACTTCCTTTCTCTCCCTTGAATAAAAGCACCATGATGTGCCTCCAAGATGCTAATTCTATTTAGTTGTCCCATTTTGGCCTTCCAGACCAGCCTCCAATATACCAGAAACTTTAAGAATGTTTCCCAGCCACTCAAAACTTTCCCATGCACCCACGCAGAGGGGTCAATCGACTTACCAGATGTAAGAAAACTTACTATGAACTCCGGAGTGGTATCATACACCTGACTTGTTCTCAATCCCTGAGAAATCTAATTTACATCAAATGATCGTTTAAAAGTGACTATGTTTAGCATTCTGAGGATTAATAAAGAAGCAACTTCAAATATATACTGTATTATATCAGTAATTTTATCATCTTAGTTCTGTCCTTATTAAATCTGTGATTTATGCTCAAAACTTAAGAACTCCTGGTATTAGTAAACTGCACAACTCCATGTGACCCTCTTACTTTGTTTAAATGTTATATATTTTGGCTACAATTCAATTAAAAAGCATCTGAAATGTAACAGAAAAAAGAAAAAAACAGAATGCTACTCAATACGTTTTTAACCATTATATATAAGAGATATAATATATGTATGCATGCATCACACCCTTGATTGTAAAAGAATATAACCAACACAACAACTTCGATGTACCTTTCACAAAACTTTAATGAGCGGCTGGATATCTTTGTCAGAGACATCGCTACCTTTGACAAGAGACGAACATAGTCCCAAGATATATGACGGAAAAGCTATCAGCATAAGTAAATTAAAATGCCACATTGTTTTAAAGCTAGCCTTAAAGATTCAGGTTGAATTACAACCTTGGTTATTACATGAGAATGCTATTGGATAGGTACAGGGGTGAAGGTTGTAGCCATGTTGGTCTAAGGACACAGGCAGACAAGGCTCTTTGGGTAAATCTGATCTCTTTTATTAGACCAACTCAAACAGTTGGAACAATTCTTCTCAGCAAGCTTTCGGGTACAAATGCTCTGATCAGGCTGAGGAAGCATCTACGGATGGTCTATGCTCTTCCTGGATGGAGTGGCAAAGCAGCCAGAGGCCAGCACATATGCAAGAAAGCCAGTCAGTTAAAAACTGACCTCAATTTACATTTTAACTGACTGGCTTTCTTGCATATGTGCTGGCCTCTGGCTGCGTTACCACTCCATCCAGGAAGAGCACAGACCATCTGCAGATGCTTCCTCAGCCTGATGAAAGGTATTTATATACAAAAGCTTGCTAAGATTTTTTCCAACTATTTGAATTGGTCTAATAAAGGATATCGGATTTACCCAAAGAACCTTGTCTGCCTATTGGCTAGGTACAGACATTGAAAAAGCCTAAGGCGGAATCAATACAAGCTATGCAGTTTTCTGTGAGTGGCAGAGTTTAGATCGGTCATGAACAGAACACACATTCACCCGGGAGGAGAGGGGGTCAAATCTTAGACTGGGTTCCACAATTTTTAAGCCAGGCCACGTGTGCTGAACGTCTCTTCTGTTATGGGTATAGACCAGTTCCTGACCACTTAACACCAGCAAAAAAAGTAATGTTTATACCTGGGCATTAAGACTGGCAGGTCAATGAATTAAGTCAGATACAGGTGCAGGAGAATATTAAAATGCAAAAGCATATTAAAATGCAGTTAACTGAAGCCACAGGAACAGGCAATTCTCTCAAAACCAGTATTCTGTAGGCCGATTTCTGAGCCCTCTTCCCACTTCAGAGACATGAAACAAAAGCATCTTCAAAGACAGTCTAGACTACATTACCATCAAGTAGGTTCATTACAGCAGTATTTAAGGAGGTGTGTGTGGGGGTGGGGAATCAAAGTGCAGTAGAACCCAGGTTATGCATATCTGGGTGGCTCACAACCTACTTAATTTGAAGCAGCTTCTGGATGAAGGATGGCCCATGCAGCTTTTACTTCTAAGAGCGACACTTCTCCATCAGCTGGAGTTCACCATCAGTCCCACATAGCTGACTGGACAAGTGACACCCTTGCAAATAAAAGCTGCAGTAAACAGCTGGTGCCTCAGCAGTCCTACACAGCTGTTCAATCATAGGCATAAACTGCAAAACCTCATCTTCACAGGGGGATAAGGAACCTAACCCTGTGAAGTATTTGAGCAATACTAGGGTACAAAGACCCTGTCCTGAAGAGCTTGCAATGATAAGGGGTACAACAGACATGACAGAGGTGTTTGACACAAGCAAAGTGTACAACACAATAGTAGCAAAAGACACGTTACTTCATTCTGGAGAGAGCAGGGCAAGGCAGCTACGTGAAAAGAAAAGGGAAAGAGGGGACAGGCCAAGGCAGTTGTGGTGTGCTGGTGAGGTAGAGAGGCAGGGGAAGGGCTAGGGTATGCAGTAAAACAACACAGGGCAGAGAAAGGCCAGTCAAAACTGCATGCCTCATCTTTAAAATTCAAGTCAACATCTGTGAGAGCGCAGTGGTGTTCTACTACATTTAATCACTGCCCTTACAGGAAAGGGCTGAAAAAATCTAAAAACTGTGTTCCACTGGATAAATCTGCATTGGAGATGCAACACTGTCTTCCTAAGGAAGCCACTCAAGTTTCTGAATTATGATATAGTCAAAATAGTGTCAGTCAGCTCAAAACTGGACATTTGAGATTTATAGAGATAAGCTATGACCCTTCAGAAATATCAATTTTGGTTATGAGCATCACTTGTTGCAATGGAAAAGTATCTTCACTAGACAAAGGATGGAAGAAGAAACAGCATGCCTCCTGTTCTTCTGGGCTTAACCTAAACCTAAAGGGGCTGGGTTCTCCTTCCATATGGCCATTAATGATGTGGGAAATCAAAGGTGTAAAAATTACTACCAATATGAAGACATGAGACACATTATCTCAAGCGGGTTTCTACTACCTTAAGCCTCAAATACAGCCTTTCTACCCTGCTCCCTGTTCTCCAGAAGAAATTTTGCAGCTTCAGCGTGGCAGGGTGCACAAAGTGAAAAACCATCCACGACAACCAGGGTCTAGAAGAGGACATGAGCCAGGAGAAATCCTAGTATGGATGCCCACAGCATGAAGTGCTGAACACCCTGAGCTCCCATTAGATCCAGTGGAAGTTCAAGGTGCTCAGCACCATAAGGATAAGACCCTTCACTCTATATTCCTTGAGTTAGCTAATGCAAGAAGCAAGAACAGTGTTTGGCCCCTACAGCACCTATTTCTGATCTTCCCAGGCTGTGGGGACAATAAATGGGAATTACAGCTGTTACAAGAAGAAAGAATCCACAGTGATGATAGAATATTGTGGAAAAGGAACCCAGAATAAGAAACACTACAGTCCATATACAGTTGGGCATTTGCACACACACACACACACACACACACAAAGAGAAAACATAACTTATGCAAAGTAAGCACTTTTGTCTCTTACTAACACGCTGCCTACCTGTTAAAGGCCTGAGATTTGGTATTCTCTTACCTGTTTGTTGGGGTAGTAAAACTAAATGAAAGCAGCTGATTCCAGAAAGGGTCATTCTCAGAGATTGCTTCAGCTCCCGACAATTTTTTTAAGTACTCATTTTCTGGCAGCTCACTAAGGCTGCTGCTGTTTGCTCCCATCTTCTAATCTGGTAAATCCTTTTTTTTTTCTCTTTTTAAAGCTTTGTTCCTTCAAAACAAACCTACAGAAATAAAAAAAAGAAGATAAAAAATTCAGGCATGAATACACATCTCTAGCACGTGAAAGATATGTACAGCCTATCCAACTAGAAGCCAAAAGATGTCTATATCCATTCCTAGACAAGTTGCTGGACAGAGACGTGAAGCTAAAGCACAGAGGCTGGTACATTTTTCAGCAATACAGAACAATAAAATATACTTAGCATCCTACTTAAAGACTAGTGATTCTGTCATACCCCTCAGGCCTTTTCCCACTTGACTCCTCATTATCCATAGTCAGGATGACTACATTGACACAGGTGCAGTAACATTAGGGCCTTGACATCACAGGGAACCTGGCATGTTAGCTGGTGGACTATTAAAAATACAGGGGGTTGGGCTGGGGTTTTTTTTTAAGTAACACACAGATATTTAAAGCAGGTGACTGTCACTGGCATAAATGGGAGTTAGCTCCCACACACCGAGTAATTTCTCCTTTTCTACATTCAAAAGTTCACCATGGAGGTTTTCACTTCTACATTCATCGTTCAAATCCAAGTCAGGTCACAAGCTATGACTGCTGACTATTACCATTCACTAACCTACATTAAATTAGTTGATTGACCCCAGCCCAGTTCCTGAAGAAAGTCTCAAGAGCATGTGTTCACAGAGAATGAACTTGCTGTCAGAGGCTATTCCCACAAAAGTGGGTAGCAGAACACTGCACAATTGTTTGCGGAATACAGCATTACCTTCGGCTGTATTGTTACCTGTTTTGTGTACAAATCAGTCCTCCAGCTATCAATTAGTTTCTTCCACCTTTTACAAACATTTACCGACAAAGCCCTTGTTAACAGAGATAAGATTGCCCTGTACTACCCTTCCATCATGGTATTGATTTCATTGCTGCTCAAACCTCTGCAAACCAAGAATAAAGACATGTGGTAAGGCAACCTTAATTCTGCCCCCTAGGAATGGACAATAGCCACCAGGAATTATCCACGTGGGATCCAGCTGCATTCACTGCATCAGGCATAGCTGCACTGGATGGTGGAGGGACTTAGAGATGGAGCAGCCTGGAAAAGCTGTGATTATGCTATATGGAGGTCTGAAAGGCTCCTAATAGAGGTATCTATGACCCTGCTGTGCTCCCCCTTCTCTATATGTGACCAAAGGAAAAAGAAGCATATCTACCCAAGAGATAACACTACTCATTCCAGCCAAGTTCTGATGGTTCTGAAAAAAAGCTAGGTGGGTCTATGGGTTTGTTGAAAGGCAAGTGAAAATACAAAGAGAGAATCCACAAGTAAAGGTGAACAGGCTCCAAAATTCTGGCCAGTGAGGGATGAAGAGTCAGCTACACACTCAAGCATAAAACTGTTCAGTACACAGCACCTATATACCTCTGCCACAGCAATGGTAAGGATTTATACTCAGTTCACATCACTTAAGAAGTGGGGCTCAAAAGCAGAGTAAGAGCATGTACAACAGTCTTAACAGGTCAGTGTGTAAACAGGGTAGGTAGAGTTAAAGCTGAGCTTGTGTATATCCTAATTCCACTTTGCAGTTTTCAGAGGTTTGAGTGTCCTTGAAAGAGTTGTTCTGGAAAGGCAGGAGACATCACTGGGTATAGCCTTAATTTTTTCCCCTCTAAAATTCCCTCATAATGGTGGTATCCACCATGATGAAATTATCAAGAGGAGGAAGTTTGCTGAGATCTTTGCTTCAAAGAATGCTGCAGTATACATGGTCACCTTCTAATCGCATGGATGTAAAATGCCCAATAATCTTAATGTGGGCCCAGAGTCTTTTGAAGTACATTCGTTGTATCCAAACTGGTGCAGCATGCTTCAGTACTAAGAGTTAGGGTCATGTGAAGCTTTGGGAGCCGATTCAATTTGGAGGAGATTCAGCCCAATTCAGCGGCCGAATCTCCAAAATCTGAATTGAATCAGGAGACCAACAAAAAGGTCCAAATCGATTTGATGCTCTCCATATCAATTCAGAAAAGATTCAGAGAGCTTTGGAGAGATTCAGAGATTTGGGCAATCCCTGCTCACTGCCGCAGGGAGCTGGACCCAGACTCCGTGCCAGTAAGTAGGGAACAGACCATGAGGGGACCCCCCGTCCTTACCAGCTCTTGCCTGGCCGGGAGTGGGGGAGTGATCCCTGCTGCCCCCCACTGCCCTGCACTGCATGGGGGGGAGGGGGAGGGGGGGGGCTCTGCCAAGAGCCCCCATCCCCTGCATGCTCTCCCAGCCCCATCAATGGCTACCCCATCTGACCCCAGCATTCTGGCTCTTTGGGAAAAAAAATCCCCGCACTCACTGGCTACTGCAGCAGCCATCAGGGCTTCTGGGGGCTCATGGCAGAGCCCCCCCCCACAGCGCAGGGCAGTGGGGGGGCAGCGGGGATGACCCCTCCTCACCCCGCCTGGCAGGAGCTGATGAGTACGGGGCTTTTAAAAAAGAGCCAGAATGATGAGGCCAAGCAGGGCAGCTTGATTTGGCCGATTCAGCAGCAGCCATACCTTCAAATCAGATTCAGCCAAATCAATTCGGGACAATGATTTGAATCACCAAATCAAATCCCTGTACCAAAAATCGGCCGAATTCAAATCCAAAGTGAACACTAGCTGCTTCAGAGAGGCCTACTAAGAGTCCACTGAAGCTACACTGGCCTTGGTGCTGATCAAGCCGGCACCAATGGTTTAATCCTAGCTACCAGTTCCAAAGATAAAGGTAGTTTCAGCATTAGGTTGTGACCAAAGGCAAGTTCTTTCTCCCACACACAGCAGGACCAGCTGACTGTTCTTGCAATGCCTACACAGGGGATTTGGTCTTCTTACAGGAAACTGAGCAAAAGAGTGAATTCTCTTTGTTCTCTGGAGTCTCAAGGTTACCTCTCCTATCTCTAAGGCAGTGGAAGTATGTGATCTGAAAGATGATGATACAGTTGCTCTAAAAAGCCCCTGGGAATCCAAAGCCACAATCATGAATTCTTCCATTACGAAGTTTAATATAGATTCTCTTTTCTTCCTCAGCATTTCTTGTAAGACATAAAAGTCCTAAACAGTAGACATGTATCATTCCCATTGCAAGAAGGGTATGCCTTCACACCTGGAAGTCAAGGTTCTGCCATGGGATTGACTCAACCTCAGCTCTATGCTTATAGAAGAGGGAACAAGAAGGCAGAGGGTATGTGCACAACCCCTAATAGACCCTGCTGGAGAAAACAGTCCAAACTCCTGTGCACAGATCCATCACCCAGAAGCAAGATTAACATGCACAAACTTGAGTTTAAAAAAATTAATTAATTTGAGCATCTTAGATTATGTACCTTACTTAAATTCTATTTCCTCATAATAAAGGCCCGACTGCAGCATCATGACTCTCCCACTTCAGCTAAGGCTAAGTTTCAAACTTACAATACCAAGGTGTAATTCAAGTTCAATGAACACAGCATGATCCCGAGCTACCTAGGTCAGAGGAGGACTAGCTGGCTGGAAACTCTCCTACTTAGTCATTCTGCACATATATAACAGTATGTGTTTGCCACAGGCAGATACCCAAGGCTCCTATCTAGACAGAAAGTAACTTTTTGATGACTATACTCAATAAGGCTTCCTGAAGGGGATAGGAAAAGTTGGACACCTTTTTGGGAACAATCAGAGCCAGCCGGTCACACCACATATCAGCATGTTTGCACAAACAGGTGTATTTTGGAACACTGGCAGTGGGCAATTATTTGGGTCCACAGGCCACAAAGGGAATTTTGCTGAGCTGTTGTGGGCTGGGTTAGCACCCCCACTCTCTCCCTACAACAGCTTACCAAAACTCCCTATATGGGATGGGGCCATGGGCAGGAGAGGAGCAGTATTCAGGAGCAGGATGGGCGGGATAGCACGGGACAGGGTCGCAACTCAGTGACAGCATGGAGACTGGGGCAGAGCTGCAATCCACTGCCCACATGCCCTTGTAATAGGTGCTAGTTCCACAGGCAGGGCCCTGCAGGGAATGAATCGCAGCTCTGCCTTGGCCGCACACTGTCACCACCCCACGATCCCAGCCCCAGATTCCGCTCCCCTTCCACCCATGGCCCCATGCCAGCTGCCCCACCAGGCACCCTGTCTGTGCAGCTCCCGGCCAGTCTCCACAGAGACCCTGGGATCGCAGGGCAGTGACATCGCAGGGCCGAGGAAGAGCTACAATCCACTCCCCACACATCCCTGTCCACAGAACCAAGACTCAGCCCTGGCTCAGGTGCCTGGACAGCAGGGCTGGGTCTGGTGGCAATACCAGCCAGAAGGAGCCACCGCTGCTGGGGCTACAGAGAAATGGAGTCCAGATACTGGGCTGCTCCAGTTCTGCTGCACACACAGGGGTGGTGGGACCAGCCACATGTGCCACATTCCCAGCTACCCCCATGCCAAGGGAGCTGCCGTGGACTGGACAAAACTCCTCAGCAGGCCAGAACCGACCCATGGGCTGAATCTTGCTCACCCCCGGTTTACACTGTGGCAGCAGTGAGCCCCAGCAAGATCATTCACAATCAAGCCCTACTCATTCTAAGCCTGAAAGTAGTCTAGTGAAGCTGCTCCAGGGAATTCCTCTGTGGGTGCTTGGGACTGGGCTCTGGCATGCCTGAGAAGCCACAGAGGGAGGCCTCAGGGCAGCCTCTCCAGTGTATTGCTGGATTTGAAGCATGAGTGTTGGGGCACTGGGAACATACAAACTAGGTCATGCCCCTGTTTCATAGACATTAGGGGTGGAAGGAACCTCATAAGATCATCGGGTCCAGCCCCCTGCCCAAGGGGCAAGAAGTCATCTAGGGTCAAAGGATCCCAACAAAGGATCCCAACAAGTGTTTCTTGAAGGTGTCCAGAATAGGTGCTTGCACCACCTCTGAGAGGAGTCTGTTCCAGGCCTTGGGGCTTGGACAATAAAGAAGTTTTTCTTTATGTCCAGCCTAAAACAGTCCTGCAGGAGTTTGTGACCACTGGACCTTGTCATCCCTTGGGGTGCTCTGGTGAACAGGTGTTCCCCCAGATCTGGATGCACACCCCTTATGTACTTATAGGCTGCCATCAAGTCACCCCTGAGCCTGCGCTTCTACAGGCTGAAGAGTTCCATAGCTCACAGCCTCTCTTCATAAGCCCTCTTGTCTTGCCCTCTGATCATGTGCATGGCTTTCCTCTGGACTCTTCAAGCTTCTCCACATCCTTCCTAAATTGTGGAGCCCAGAACTGGATGCAGTATTCCAGCTGCGGCCTCACCAAGGCCAAGTACAGCAGGAGGATGACATCCTGGGTCTTGCTCGAGGTGCACTGGTAGATGCAAGCCAGAGTTCTGTTGACTTTGCCAGCTGCAGTATTACATTCGTGGCTCATATTCAACTTATGATCAATCATGACCCTCAAGTCCCTTTCGGTCATGGTGCTAGCAAGTGTAGCATTGCCGAGCCTGTAAGTGTGATGCAGGTTTTTATTCCTGACGTGGAGCACCTTGCAGTTCTCCATATTGAATGCCATCAGGTTTTCATTTGCCCACCTTGCAAGCCTATCGAGGTTGGCCTGGATCACCAGCCTATCCTCAAGTGTGGAGACTCTTCCCCAAAGTTTAGTGTCATCAGCATAGGCCTGCCCTATGCCCTGTTATGGCATAGGCATGCTCTATGAGTCTGCCACTAATAGAAAGAAGTTCATGGCATTAATTATGGAAGAGCTAGCACTCTGCTATAAACCTCTCAAGGAGTAAAAAACTTATCAAGTTCTGCTGAGGTTTAAAAGACAATGGCTGGATAAAAAAAGAAACATACAGGCTAGGAACAGACATTCAAAAAGCCTGAATTGATTCAATCTTTGCAGGTTAATCTAACCTGCAAAGCTTGAACTGATTTGGAGTTGGATAGACATTCCCTTTTCATTCCAGAAATGCAGGCACATGCCTGCAGTGGCTCAGGCTAGAAGGGAAGGGAGTGCTAAAGCAGCCCTCCCTTCCCCCCCGCAGGACTGAGCTAAGGAGGCGTGGCCAGACCCCAGGATTGGGAAGGGGTTCCCCCCACTCCTTGACCACAGAGCATTTATCAGCATTTATCATCCCATCAGAAAACAAACAGCATCTCAAATTAGTTCAAACTCTTCTTAAACAATGAAGGAAAGAGGGACATTGCCAGCTGAGCTGTTGATTAACTCCAAAAAACCCCCAGCTGACACTGTTGTCTGCCACAGCACAAACCGTAGCCAGCATGTGATCTGCTAGCTAATGCTGAGGTGTCTGCGTAAGGCAGAGGGGAAAGGGGAATAATCCCTGTTTAGCAGGGAGAATCCAGACAGATGTTCTGTGCCTCCAAGTCTCTGCCAGAGCTGCAGCCAAGGAGCAGAGGGAAGGGGCCAGCCCTTCTGCGGAGCAGAGAGCCCCGCCTAGCCCAGAGAGCAAGCCAGAATGCTGGAGGAGTCTGGTTTAAGTTAAACCAGCAAGGGGTCTGGGACAGACATTGCATAAACCAAATCAGTGAAGTCTGATACTACATTCAACCAGGTTCATCTCAAACCAGTTTCAGCCATTTTCAAACTGGTTTATGTGCACTGGACCTCTGTTCTATTACAGGTTTAAACCAGTTTCTACTCACTTTATATGTAATGTCTGTCCCCAGCCACAAAGACTTGAAATTAAAACTTAACTTCCTCGGTCAGTCAATAAAGAATTCATGTCATTTTGAGAGCTATAGAAGTACTTCAGAGTAACCTGGGCCTGCAAACTTCCAACTTAAATTCCAAACTGCTCATTTTGGGTGGAGTCTGATGGGGCCTCATATTTTAGCAAAGATACTGAGAAACACCGGTGGGTAGGTAATACTGGATTGCCAGTGTCCTTTCCTGCAGCCAGCCCTCTCTCTTTTGACACAATACTAAATAAATGCCCATCATATGTTCACAGGGCTCTGTGCTGGAAGAGGTGCCATCTTTCAGACAGGTTGTAAAAAAAGTACAATGTCTGCCATTAATAATCCCATGGTTTTTTGACCAGTGAATACATAAGTGCCTTAGATGAACTGAGCTGTGGGTTACTATATTGTATGTTCTCCATGAACTTTCAAAAGAATGTGTTATTTTTCAACTCCTACCCCAAAGTATTACGTAACATACACTACCAACCTGAGATTCCTGTATTTCAATAGGTTTTGCCAGAGAAATATTACTAATTTCACAGCAGCCCACAGAGGGTAGCCAGTGAAGATAAGATACTTGAATAAAGCACAAAGATAAACATTATAAAAGCAAATTGGAAGATGAAAGAGAAATAAGATGCAATGAATAACGCGTGTTCCATTATCAAGTCCCACAAACTGTGGCAAGACCTGGAACCAGAGACAGACAGAGCACCATGCACAATGGCCATCTCCAGCCCTCTAAGGCTCCTAACAATACTCCTTACTTACCCTCTACGTAACAAGTTTTATACGTGTAAAACTATGCCTGGTTTAGTTGCTCAGCCTGCATATTTCAGGGCACACACATTTAATGGTTAAAAAGGTGTGCTAAAAGTAAAGAACCTAACATTAGTGTCACATTAACATCAGCCCCTTGCTCCTGGAAGGGTGGTTAAAAAGTGGTTGGAACTGTGGAATGGCTAACGTTTTTACTTTTCCTGAGAATTCCCAGTCTTAAGAAATATGCCTGTTCTGTGCATGTATGAAATTTATTATAACATCCTAAGCACTTATTTCATTGTTTATAGCTAGTTTATGACTACAAGTTACACAACAATCATCTATTTTTGCTCACTATACCTAAAGGACTCGTCATGCCAAGCTCATGATTCACGCACCTTTGGTCCCAAGTGGGTAGGTACTTCTCTACTTGCATTATAGTGCTGCTGCTGCGGAAACTAACAGGCACAAGGTGTACCATTACCCGGCTGTTTTGTTCTGCTTCAGTGGAGCCTGCAACTTAAAGGTAGTAAGATGGTTCCTGCGTACAATAGGTGCATCAATTTTAAGTTTGCAAACTGCTTGATCAGCCTGCAGATTAAGAGGTTCTGTGCTAGAAAATGCGGCATGCTGGTTTGGTAGTGACAGGGTAATGGTTTAGATTAGTAGTTCTCAACATTTCTGGACCCAAGTTACCCCTCCATTACTTTTGTGAATTGAGTGGCACCTAATTTCAAAAACGAATCTATGTATCAGTGCTTACCTCCTCACAGAGGGGCCTAGCAATGGGAGTGGGGGGATCATCCAGGCAGGGACAAGCCTGAGTTTGTGCTTACCTGCTTAATTTAGCTGCACTACCCCATCTCCTAACACCGTACCCATCTCTTCACACCTCACAGTAGCCTTCAAAAGAACTGGCCACACCCCATTAGAATCACTGCTTAAGTGATAGGAAGAGCTAGCCACTGTCTTAAAGAGGACAAGTCACAGTAGTGAACATAGTGAAGTTTTTATTGTGTTTAGTCTCCTCTTCCTCATGAATTTCTCTAATCATTGCCAGGACAATGTCTTTTAAGAGAAGATCTCACTGTTAAGAGTGTTCTTTGTTTCAAAATTACTAAAGAATGATCAATACAGTACATTCTTTCAACTGTAAAAAAAAGGATGTTCATGAAACAAGCAGGAGAATTTCCTTCACTCAAGCTAGTGCCAAGCATACTCATAGATTCCTGATGGAATTTTAGAATAGCTTTCTCCAAAGACCTGGAGTGGATGCATGATTAACTGCAGAAGCAAAATGCAGTGTTTCCTTACAAAATTACAATTACTGTTCTTTCTTTGTGTTTCAAGAAGAAAATACAATAATAATATGATATCATTAGCAAGACACTGGGATTAATAACAGCATTCTAACCTTCAATTTTGAGACAAAAATAACATGCACACAAGCATATTATTTCATGCTTTTCCCTTCAGGTGTGAGGAGTTAGTATTCAAGATGCCTTCTGCTATCATATCACCCATCCTTAAAGTACCATCGTATCAGGTCTGAAATCCATCCAGTCCAGCAGTGGCCAGACACTTGGCAGATGTGGAGCAGGGTGACCCCACCATTAAGTCTCATCCTAAGCTCTACGTGTTAGGAATTGCTTTAAACCCAAAGCATGAGGTTCAGTAGCCTTTCCACAATTATTTGTTAGCATTAGTTACCAAAATTCTGTATTTCTGATATAAGAAATACACAATAAGA
>NW_005842412.1:291039-304421 GCF_000455745.1 Alligator sinensis | reverse complement strand
CCCTACAAGTTAGGTAAGCTAGAGCAATATATGAAGTCTTTCTGAATGATTCAACTGATCACCTCGACCAAAATAACTGCACAAAACAAGGGAACTGAAAGCAAATTCAGAACACAGACATCTAGCTTTCTGTTCAGATAATTGTAAAAGTATTTGTAACTCTAGCAGTTACTAAGTCATCAGAAGGTATTGTGGTTTACAACCAAATGTTGATACTCCATTAAAGCCAGCTCCGAGCAGGGCAATGCACTTTCTCTAAACTATCTGTAGGCTACCTGCAGACTCAGCCAGACATCACTGCATAAAGAAGAAAAACTCTAATTCAGAAGTCTAAAGATATGGGGGTTACTCAAGGAACAGACTTTACAATCAGAATTTGAACCTATCAGCCACACCAGGGGTTGTCAACCGGGGGTCCATGGGGGCAGGGGGGGATGGAGCATTGCTGCCTCACAGGAGCAGGGCCAGGGCAGTGGTGCCTTTCTGGGGACCACATAAGTGTTGTGCTGCCGCTGCTCACCACCCCCTACTCCCGCTTGCTGTCCGGCTGCTCACCCCTGCCTCAACCCCCCCACCAGGCCACTCACCACCCTCTTCCCCCCACGTGCCACCCCCCACTGCTCACCACCCCCCCAGGGGGCACTCTTATTAAAAACAGGTTGAAAACCCCTGATCCATGCCACCTAATTCTATTTTGAAAGCTCAATCTGGCCCTTCACACCAGTTGTTCTGATACAAATGTATTCAGTCTTGACTTCAGACTACATGACTACCTACACCTCTTTTCAAATAGTTTAACATACAGAAAAAATTGTTGGCTATAATCATCAGTAATGACAGATAGCCAATGTTATCTACTAGGAAAGACACGCCATAAACAAACATATTAACTGAAGCAGTGACCAATAAATCTTGCACTAGGCCAGTGATTTTCAATGAGGGTGTGGCAAGATCCTATTAAGAGCAACACAGTGTTTGCACTGTTGGTGGGCAAGCACCTACACAAGATAAAGACAGGGATTTCAAACAGGAATCCACAGTGTTAAAAACATTCTGACCTGTTATGGGGTCAGTTCTTTGCAACAGAAGAATTACTCTATTCTTTTTCTACGTCAAAAAGAAAAAAAGAGTGAAAGTTCAGAGCTGGCATTTTCTGAAGGACGTGCGAGTCTAGCAAGAGGTTCCTCAAGTCAAAAAAGATTGAAAACCACTGCCCTAGGTTGTCACTTCTATTAAGGGAGCTACAAAATTTGGTAAAATAATACTGACTAGACTGAACAAAAAAAGTGCATAATTGTCAAAAGCGTGGGTGGGTGGGGATGGAGCACCACCAGCTACCCCCCGCACCGCTCTCTCCCAGGAGCAGGGCCGGGAGGGACAAGGGCAGCGGCACCCCTCTGCAGGCTGCACAGGCACCGCCTGGCTGGCTGGAGTGGGTAGGAAGCTTACATGCAGCTGCCGCCACTCTGCATCTGGCTGCACGCCGCCCCCACCCCTCCATGTCCAGCCGCCAGGTGTACACTTATTTAAAAAAAAGGTTGAAAACCCCTAATCTAGTACAACAGGATCACACTCATAATAGCAGTCCATAGGCAACGCTATTACATTAAGGAGTCTCACTCTGGCACACAAAAAGAAGTGGTCCTGAGTAAGGTAAGTGCCAGTTTCAGTTAAAATGCTTAATTTCAAGATGTTCACTTACGTATAAGAAATGTTTTGTTAACTTTTGAAGTTTGCAGGATGCCTGAATGAATCAAATGCCTGATTTTTTCCTTTCAAACCAAATACATAAGATGACTGCACAAATAAGCAAATAAGAGATACTTAAGCAGTACAGGGCAGCAAGAGGTAGCTAGCCACATTAGCCTGAAATCAGGCAGAAGACAAGGTAGACAATAAAAGACTTACTGAGAATCAGAGATGCAAAGCTTTCATGAACAGCATCAAATGAGCTGTTGCTCACTGTGGCAAAGTGGGGGTCCCAGATCAGCCACAGTGCTAGTTTCCCCACCTGCCTTTGGGCACGTCACCCACCTGTCTCACCTGCCACACTTTGTTAATTAATTATGTTGTTAATTAAGGCAGGAGGCTACCCATTCTTGCCCCGATGCCAGGGGCACTATCTGCAGCTCCGTTTCTCCCCTACCCCACGCCCCAAGCCTCACAGATGGCATCCAGATGACACAATGCTCCCAGCCTACAGCCAGACCAAGCTTAGGCCTCGTTGTCAGGCCTCAGACATACACACATTCATACTGCCCTCCTCTCACTAGGGCCTCTCGCACTCCACCCCCTCTCACAGGGTCTCTTTCACGCCTTGACAACTTGTACTGCCTTGCTCCCTCTTGGAGCGGGCCCCTTAGGCTATAGGCTTTAGCCAGCTCATACCTTGGGTGGCAGACATACCGTCTTTTTGGCCTCTCCCACGACCCTCACCAGGGTAGTGGCCAGGCAATTACCTGACCGGGCCTAAGCTTGCCCTGGCCCCTTCCCGGGTCAACTCTATACACATACATACTGGGCTCCCAGCCCTCTGGTTTTCCCCTCACTGGGGCTCCTTGTCTCCGCCCCCTCACTGGGGCTCCACACCACCCCCTCATTGGGGCCGCCCCCTCACTGGGGCTTCACACTGCCCCCTCACTGGGGCTATGGGGTTTCCCCCCCCCGTTGGGCTCAGGTGGCCATAGGCATGCCTGGCCCCAACTACCTCTCCTCGTGGTCTTGCACCCCACAGGGCTCAGGTGGCCGCAGCTGTGCCTGGCCACCACTCGTCCTTAACCCGCACCACGACTGGTGCTCCAGGATCTCACAGGGACTCTCACTCCCCCCCGGAGCAGCAGGTCATTGTGCTCTACTATAGCTCTTACTTTCGACCCACTCAGCCTCCCAGCAGTGGAGGGCTTACCGAGGTCAGGACTCGTCCCTCTCTCTCAGACTGAGCCCCCTTACTCGGCCTCTGGCCCAAACTGCGGCTTCAGGCGTCTGAAGACATCCCTTGGCCTCCCCTCACTGGGGCTCCTCATCTCTGCCCCCCTCACTGGGGCTCCACACTGCCCCCCTTACTGGGGCCATGGGGCTTCCCTCCCTGGTGGGCTCAGGTGGCTGCAGCCATGCCTGACCCCAACTCTCACTCCTTGGGGTCTTGCACCCCACAGGGCTCAGGTGGCCGCAAATGCCTGGCCCCAACTACCCCCAATGTTACATGACCCACCCGAAGGTGAAGGCTGGGGTTAAGGCACCCTTACCCGCCTTTCACTGGGGTGGTAACTGGCCTTGCATTTCCTGGGGGCTCCCACACCACTGAGAGCCCTACCAGGCCACCCACTCCCGGCAGGATGCAGTTTTAAGCCATGCCCAGGACCAGGAGCCTCCTAACTATCCCCTGCAGCTCCTGCCCTTACCTCCAGGGTGTTGCACTCAGCCTTGCAGCCAGGCAGTGTTAATGCCTGGCCTGCCAGCAGCAAACTGTTCTCTTTATATAGGTGGCCAGAGGTCTAAAATGGCCACCGCAATCAAGCACCTGCTGGCTGCTTGGCTCCACTCTTAAAGTGGCAGGCACCAACAGTGCCGTGCCACACACCTTCCCCCTTAAAATAGTTCCTGGGGGAGGTTTCCCCTGCCGCTCCTCCAAAGCAGGCTCCCCTCAGAGCCTGTGAAAGCCCTCAAGTGGTGAATACCCCAAAGGTGCTCCACCACATACCTTCCCCCTTAGAATGACATTCAGGGGCTTCACCTGGCTGCCTTCTCTGCTGGCTTTGACCCAGACTACTGCAGCCCCTGCCATGTGGCAAGCACCCCAACTGTGCTCTGCCACACTCACAAAAGCGTATGCATCTCTGATTCAATTAGTCTATAAAATGCACCTCTAACCTGACTTTGGCAATACTGTACATTCAGCCAATACTGTGCTAATTAAGCTGACAGTAAAACTTCACAGCTGATTCACTGAGAATATATGCAGTCTGGCTGCAAACAGATACTGCATTTATCCAGGGACAAATCCATTTTATCCTGGGACAGAGTGCAATCATACAGATTGCCGTGCCTGTTGTTTTAGGATAAATCTTTTTTTTAAAATTCCTAGATAAGAAGAAGTAACAGTTTATCCCAGGATATTGCAAAGTACAGCTATCCCACAAATAATATCCCACTGAATCAATGGCAAAAAAGTGGCACTACTTACAGCCATTCCTTAAACCCCGATTAGAAGGGTGATGTGTGTACATGTCAATTCTGGGATAAACACAGTTGCAAGTTATCCAGGGGAAAAAAGCAACATCTGTCCCTAGCTTCTGATAACTGTATGTCATGGAACACACTTAATACAGACATTAAAAAGTTAATGAGCAATAATTCTTCACTTACTAGGACCGTTTTATGATCATGTAACCCTAATGCAAACCTCTCCATGTAGTTACTGGCACACTGAAAATGCAACGCATTTCCTGAGTAGCAGGAGGCCTAGAAGATCATTTGATGTTGTGTTCAAACAGTTAGGTTTACTGTCACACTATCTTACTCACATGGTCTGACCAACCTGATTGACTGGTGGCAGACTGTGTAGACAGGGGGAAAGCAGTGGATGTAGCAAGGTTTTTGACACTGTCACCCATGGCAGTCTGATTAACAAACTAAGAAAATACAGACTACATGAAATAACTATAAGCAGGGACCTACCAAAATTGCAGCGGAAGTGCACTCTGAAGCGGCTCCTTTAATCTTTCATAGATGTCATAGACATTAGAGCTGGAAGGAACCTTACGAGATCACTGGATCCAGCCCCCTGCCCAAGGGGCAGGAAGTCAGCTGGAGTCAGATCACCCCAGCAAGATAAGCATCCAAGTGTGTCTTAAAGGTATCCAGAGAAGGTGCTTGCATCACTTCTAGGGGGAGTCTATTCCAGACTCTGGAGACTTGGACGGTAAAGAAATGTGTCCTTATGTCCAGCCTAAAATGGTCTTCCAGCAGTTTGTGACCATCAGACCCTGTCTCCCTTTGGGTGCCCTGGTGAACAAATGTTCTCCCAGTTCCTAGTGCACACCCCTTATATACTTGCTTGTTTCACTGTGTGCCCCCCAATTCCTGGTTGGGGGAGGGGCCCCAGCATCTCCACCGCTTGCTGCTGATTGGCCAGGAGGAAAAAAAACCCCACACAGTTTTAAATAAACCACGGTTTTTGCCTCCTGGCTAATCAGCAGCAAGCAGCAGGGCTGCCAGGGCCCCTCCACCAATCAGGGGAACAGGGGGTGCACAGTGAAATGAGCAAGATTAAAGGAGCCGTTGCTTTGCCATGATTTCAACAGACTCCTAACTAAAAGTGGGGTACATAACTGGCTGGATCCTTGAGCTCAATAGCTCAAAATCTGGTTGGAAGGAGGTATCAAGTGAGATTCTCTGGGGATCTGTCCTGGCTCTGGTATTGTTCAACATTTTAATTAATAATTTGGACAGTGGAATTGAGTGCACACTTAGCAAATTTGCAGGTGACAACTGGGTAGAGTTGCTCAGGAGGGCAGGGTCAGAATCCAGGATGACCTGGATAAGACTGAAAAAAGTGGTCTGCAATCAACCAGATGAGAGTCAACAAGGACAAATTATTGCATGCACAAATAAAGACTGGGGAATGAGTGCCTAGGCTGCAGTACTGCAGAGAAGGACCTGAGGTTATAATAGACCAAAAGCTTAATACGAACCAACAGTGTACTTTTGTTGCAAGAAAAAAAACAACAGTATACTGGGTTGTATTAACAAGAGTGTCACTGCAAATCAAGTGAAATGGCCTTTTCAGTGTGGCCATAGGGAGAAGTGGCCCAAAGCTTCAAAAGGGGAAATTTAGATTAGAGAACTTTTTGAGGGGGAACTTTTTGACTATGGCAGTGGTCAAACATTGAAACAGACCACATAGAGAACTTCTGGACTCTCCACTGCTGGACAGAGGAAGTTAGACAGACACTTGGCTGGAACTGTTCAGTCTGGGACGATCCTGCCTTGAGCTTGGAGTTGGACTAGATGACCTTGTGAGGCCCCTTCCAGCCCTACTTTTCTATGATCCTAAGTCATCCAGTTCTTTAATTCTTTTTTGCTTATTCATATTGCAGGAGTACCTAGAGGCCTACATTAGGATGAGGGCTTGACTGTTAAGTATTTACTTTACACAGTTTAAGATGAGGCCCTCATCCTATAAACAGGTTAGTTTGACTGACTTCAGCTAGACAGGCTAATAGTTGTGTGTACCAGTCTATAACATCAGAATACAAGTTAATTGGTCTCAGGGTGTCAAGTGTATCAAATTCTAGCTTCTTGCTTTTAAAGTTTAACAGTCCCTACCTAGACAGTCAATCTAGACTCTTTACATACATAGAAGTATGCCCAGAAAGTGCTGGTACCTTCAGCCTCACACGTTTCAGTCTAAGTATCTCCAATTGATTACACTTCTGACAGAACCCAAGATATAGTTCCAAGGTCCCCAGCCCTGGGACAACTTATCTAGTAGGTCTGAGCAAAGGATCCTTGGAGCTCCAGGTCCCCAGCCCTGGTACAGTCTGCCTGGTGAGCCTCCAGTGACTGTGGTGCTGGGATCTGACTCAGGGTAGGGAACCTAAAATTGCAAGGAGCTGGTAAGACCCAAATCCCTGAAAACACTGGCTGTAACCCATGGTTGGGTTCCCAGCTCAACAGGAGAGGTCCTGGAAGTGCTGGGAAAATCCACTGGAGCCACAGTTATTAGAACTTCCTGATTCCCAAACTAGGGAGCTGGGCCTTGGACCCTGGAAGGCCTACAACTGACTCCCGGACTAGGGATGGAAGTTACACAGAAACCAGTTTAAGTGATCGGAAACTAGTTTAAACCTATAACATTAGTTCAGTGCATATAAACCGCTTTCAAAATGACCAAAACTGGTTTAAGATAAACCTGGTGGGATGTAGTATCAGACTTAACTGATTTAAGTCAAACCAATTTACGGAACTTCTGTCCAAGATCCTGGTTCAAGTTAACTCACAGTCCCCCAACATCCCAGGATGCTTTGCAGCCCCGGGCAATGCTGCCTACTCCTGTGGAGCAGGGACTGCTTCACCCCTCCACTTCTTAGCCTGCTTCCTACCTGTGTCTGTCAGCCCATAGGGACAGGGGAATAGATCCCCTGGTCACCTAGCCACAGCCTACACAGCACGTGGAGGGAGGGAAAGCCCCTGTGGTAGGGGCTCTTCAGACTCTGGCAGCCCTCTCCCCCTTTCCAACTGCTGATTGCTTCAGCGGCTGCCACAGAAGGGAGGAAGAAAAAGTACTCCCAGCCAGATGCCCACCCCTGCAGCCCAACACAGGGGCACTGGGGAGCCCTTGCCTGGGGGGGGCAGGGGGGTGCTTCCCCCACCCCAGCCCAAGGCCCCCCAGCCCCAGGGAGCTGAAGGAATTCTTCCCCTCCCAAACCCTGCCTTAGCCTCTGCAAGTCTCAGGCAGCTTCAGGGAATGGAGGGAAATTCTCCTGCTCCTCCAGAGCCAGTTTTGCCTTAGCTGCTATAAGTCTGAGGCAGAACTAATGCAAGGGGAGCAGAGGAATTTTGCTCTGCTCCTTGCCCTCTCCCTGAGACTCCAGCAGCTAAGGCAAGGGGGTGGGATGGGCAAGAACTCCCCCCAGCTCCTTGGGGCTCCCCTGGGCTGGGGTGGGGGGGAGCCCCCCCAAGGCAGGGGCTCCATGGTGCCCCATGCTGGGCTGCAGGGGCAGACACCTGTCCGGGAGGACTCCTCCTCCCTCGCTCCTGTGGCAGCAGCTAAAATGATCAGCAGCTGGGAAGGGAGAGAGTGGGAATCCCCCTCAGGTCCCCAGGGCTGCCTGGGCTAGGGAACCCAGGCTGGGGAAACCTCCTGAGAGGAAGCTCCCCCAAGCTGGGCCAGCACCCAGACAGGGGGCTCCTCAACCCCCCTGTGGGGGGGCAGCAGGGAACTGGGGACACTTGGCTGGGCTAGCAATGGCCAAAAGGCTGGGAGATGTGCACCCCCTGCCTACTCGCCTGGGTCAGTACAGGCCTCCCCTTGCCTTTTCCGATTAAAAACTGAATGTCAGTTCAGCTGGTTATTGGTTCAACTGGCACAGCTTAGAGGAAGCTGCCTAGTTTGAATCGACGATTCAGCCTCAGGCTTTTTGACTGTCTGTACTTAGCCCTGGTGTCTGCAGCTCTGAAGCAGTCTGCTTGGCAGGGCTGCCAGAGATTCAGAGAGCCCCCTGCAGCTGCTCAATTAAATGACATCTTGTCAATGTTACTGCTCCTCTTTGCAGTGAAACTCATAAGGCTGCAGCTGCAAGGTTCAAGGAACCTGCACATGTTGACATTTTGAAAGCCCTGGTTTCAGTCCGATTTGGATGAAGACAACATTTTAAGAAAAATAAAAAATTCTTATTGACCAGAAACTATTTTTCCACTGCCTCCATATACAACCTGTACCCGCTGCTCCATCCATCTACTGCCACCGCTCACCACAATTTTTTTTTTCAAGCCCCAACCACGAACAGGGAACGCTCCTGCCATTTTGACACAAGCAGATCTGGAGGGTTCTTACTGTTTCTTCTCGGCCCCCAGGAAATAAGACAGTTAACAAGATATTTTAAAATGAACCAAAAGAGGTACAAGCCTGAATTAAACAACTTCTGTACCTCTTGTATTTCTTCATCTCAGTCCCTTCTTAGTCCCTTGCACAACACATCATATCTAAAAGTTATGATTGCAAATTCTTCAGGGGCAGGGACCACATTTCTTCTTGGGTGATCAGTATAGCCCACCAGACAGATATGTAACCTATTTCCTTATCCACAAGTCTTAGCTGCTGATTTCCCTCTATTGTGGATTTTAGGACCGGAATCTCTACAATAGCTTATTAAAATCTTTATTTCCATGCAAAAAAGCAAACCAAAAAAACAAAATAAAACAGTAACAGCTTTATTAACGCATTTGCAGCCAAACATGCAATAATTTAACTGGAGTAACCTGCAGAGTACACAGGCCACCAGCTCTCTACATTTCAAACTGAAAAGACAGAGAGCAGTTTTCAAAAGAATGGGATCCTGACCCTGTAAAACTTTAACAAGATCACTTTGACTTTCAGCAGCAAAACTGTGCAATTCAGGGCTTCAGTTTCTCTCTAACTACACGGGTTCTATTTGCTTTCTGCTCAGTCCCAGGCATAGCGAGCTGGGAAAAGTAATTGCCATCAATAGTACAGAACTCACAGTCCAAGGTCTAAGGCCTCTCATCATTGCTAAAGTAAATCCTCCAGAGCCAGCACTCAGCGCCGCTGCCTTTTCAAAAACATGATCAGCATTCTCCTCAATCAGACTGTCACATGTGGTCTTGCCGAACATGGCAGACTTGTACACTGCACCACCGTACCCAGTGCATCTTCAGATGAGTTCTGGCATCATTAGCAAGGCTGGAAAAAAACAGGAATCTCCACTACAATCCCCTGCCCTTCATAGGTTTGTCTAGCACAAGCCAGCAGCATCAACACAAATCAAGTCTGCACACCTACAGTGTACTCTATCTTCATGCATACCAAGTAAGGACATGATTCACTTAACCGCAAAATGCAAGGACAGTCTCAATTTGTTGTTTATGGCTCAAACTATAACGAAGCATCAGTTAAATGCCACCCTAAACCACTTAAGGGCACAAATGTCCGTCTAGAGCGAGAGAGTGGGAGCTGCTGATCTGGACAGCACAGCAGCACTGATTATGTTCTTGTGCACAAACTGGGAAGAGACAGGGATGTAGCAAACTGCTCCTACTTGAACTCTGGATGAAACAAGCCAGAGCAGCTTTGCTACATGTGCTTACTCAAGAGCTTGTGCATGTGTAGCTGTTACAACATCACAGCTGCTGCCTGCTCCAAGCAGCTGCAATCCCTCTCAACCCTTTATTTGAAACTGCTCCAACCTAAGTACGCAGCATCTTTCAGTCCCCCTGTCTGCTTTGTAATCTAATAGTAGTCTGATTAACTGCACAGAAAGAGTAAAGCAACTGTCAAAGGGCTACTATAAGAAGCCTTGAAATGAAGGGAAGCATGGTATAAACAATGTTTATTAAGTCCTCAGTGCTGCCAGGCTGGTGTATCAGCACTGACTAGTTCCAGGCATCTGAAAGTCCATTTCAGCCCCGCAATTAGAGGCTTTGAAAATAATGGGAGTTAAGCAGCTGCAAAACCAACATTGCCCCTCATTTTCAAGGCTTTTAATAACTGTGAAACTAATTAGTTTCCATCATTTTCAAGGCTTTCTAATAGTTTCAGGGCTAAAACCATAACATTGTGTACTTAGCAAGCATTAGGTACATTGAACTCAGGCAAGTGCATACTCCAGATCAGTGATTCTCAACCCACAGCCCATAGGCCACGAGGCCCAATCAGCACACTGCTGCGGCCCCTGTGATACCCCCTTAACACATTTTTTAAATGGAAGTAAATTGTGTGGGCACAGTCCACATAGCATATTGAGAACTGCAAGTGTGGCCCACTATGGCAAATAGGTTGAGAAACACTGCGCCAGATAAACGCAAAGCTTTTTTTCAGTCCTGAGTTTGGTATGCTCATGCAGAGGAGACCATATCTATCTGGCAAGCAGAAGCATTGTAATAGAAAAGCAATGAAATGGTGTAACTCTGTAAAGTCTACTGCTTCCTTCTGCATGAACTGTCTCAATTTTCTTGTTCCTGGTTCTGCTTCCATTGCTATTAAATCAACAGGCCGCCAGAGAATTCCCCCATTTCACCTATGCAACTAATGCTTTGGCAGAAGATAATCCTGTGCTTCATGAGCACCCTGAGAAAATCTGCCCCTTAGATCTTGGCTTTCACCTCAACACCCTCCTGAGCTGGAAGTCTCCTTGTACCAAACAAAAGAATTTCTTTTACACCTACAACTTAATCTTGTCAGGAAGGTAGGGAGACAACTGTGCTAGAGCAAGGAAACCTCTGGATAAAGTAAAGAAGTTCACTTTTTTATCTCTGTGGTCAACACAGCATTCTAGGTTTTAAGAGTAATCTTTCATAAACCTTTTTGGAAATCCATCTCTGTTTTGTACAAATTTAGAGGCATACATTTTGCTATGTTTAAACTGGTTTGTGACCAATTCTACATTTAAATTAGCATTTAAATACTATCCATCTCCTATCTTTGGTCCTGTATTAGAATCATCTGATTTTGACTACTGAAGAGATGAACAAAACAATTGGATGTCAAGCAAGTTTTCCTGCCTGCACTGCGACCATCTACGGTGTAAGTAAAATAATCTTTAATCAACCGCTACGCGTCAGTGCCTAATTCTAGTTCGCCGTGCCGAATTCCCTTTCCCCAGCCCACGTGCCCGGGCTGCTGGCCACAGCCCCTCGGCCCTGACACTATCAAACTAGTACTCAGCTACCTCTTGGTGCTGCCTTGGTTGAATTAAAATAACTTTTATTTCATCTTACATTTAGATCGCTCTTTTTACATAGAAATCAGATAAATTCCCATAGGCTAAACAGCAGAAGGGGGTCTTTATGAGCAACCTATATCAGAATACAACAGTGGCCTGATGGATACACCTTGCCTCCTCCCCAATAAATTCTCTAGCATTGGCCTCTTCTGGCAGGGCGTAAACCAAGCAGTAAGTGGCAATAACATGATCCATGCTAGATGTATAGCTACTCAGAAGGTCCTGAACAGCAGTGAAAATGACTAACTTTGCTAGCTTTAGTCCAAAAGAAGGAAGCACAGGATAAGAGCACCAGCTAAAACACTGATGCAGTCTCTTGGGCTACAGACAGAAGTTACACATAAAACAAGTTAAGTCCTCAAAAACTGGTTTAAACCTGTAACAGAACAGAAGTTCAGTGCGCATAAACAGGTTTCAAAATGGCTGAAACTGGTTTAAGATAAACTTGGTTGAAGGTAGTGTCAGACTTAACTGATTTGGGTCAAACCGGCTTATGGAACTTCTGTCCTAGGCCCCTTCCTGGTTCAAGTTAAACCAGACTTCTCCAGTACCTCAGCATGCTTTCCAGCCCTGGCCTTGGCTGTCTACTCCAGGGGGGGGGGGGGGGGGGGGGGGGGGGGGGTCAAAGAGAAAGGCAGGGGCTGCACCACCAGGCCAACCCCATCTGGGGTCTGGGGCCAGGGAAGAGGGTTAAACTTTCCTTCTCCTACCCCCCACCCCAGTACAGAGCTGCCCTGCCCCATTAAAAACTTACTGCTGGCTGAGACTGTGGACTACAAACCCCAGAGGCTCCTAGAAGCAGGAAGAGGAAATGATAAACAACCCTGCAGAATCCTTCTGGTGTGATTCTGGACTACAAATCCCAAAGACCTCAGGGACACCAGGAAGAGGAAGTAAACCCACAGCCCATGCTGGCTACATGCCAGAGAGCTGTGCTCTAGTGCCCCCCAGCTTCTGGCCTAAGCCACTGCAGGTATATGGCTGCATTTCCTGAATCAAAAGTGAATGTCTGTCCAGTTGTTTCTCAGATTAATCTCTGCAGTTTAGACTAACCTGCAAAGGCTGAATCAATTCAGCCTCAGGTTAAGTACAGCAAGACAGTCAAAAAGCCTAAGTCTGCAGAGATTATATCAATTTCACAATTATTTCAGGTCTGAGACTAGATTTGAATGGAATTCTGAAGAACTCGGCTCACTCCCCATAGAATCATGGAAGTAGGGTTGGAAGGGACCTTGTAGATCTTCAAGTCCAACCCCCTGCCTGGGCAGGAGGAAAACTGGGCTCAATTGACTCCAGTCAGGGAGGCACCAACCCACTTCTTAAAGACCCCCAGGGTAGAAGACAGCACCACTTCCTTTGGAAGTTGGTTCCAGATCCTAGCCGCCCTTACTGTGAAGTAGTTCTTATGGATGTCTAATCTAACCCTACTCTCCAACAACTTGTGGCCGTTATTCCCTGTTATCCCGGGGGGCGCTAGGGGAAACAAGGTCTCCCCCAAACCCTTCTGGTCCCCCCCTAGTGAGTTTATAGACGGTCACCAGGTCCCCCCTCAGCCTTCTCTTGTGAAAGCTGAACAGGTTCAGGTCGCGTAGCCTCTCATTGCAGGGTCTGCCCTGCTGTTGCCGGATCATGTGGGTGGCCCTCCTCTGGACCCTCTCAATGCTGTCCACATCCCTCTTGAAGTGGGGTGCCCAGAACTGGACATAGTACTCCAGCTGTGGCCTGACTAGTTCACGTAGAGGGGGAAGATCACCTCCTTGGACCTACTTGAGATGCACTTGTGGATGCACGATAGGGTCCGGTTAGCCCTGCCGACCGTGACCTTGCACTGTCAGCCCATGTTCATCTTGGAGTCAATGATGACTCCAAGATCCCTTTCTGCCTCCCTGCTCTCAAGAAGGGAGTTTCCCATCTTATAAA
>NW_005842412.1:283556-289966 GCF_000455745.1 Alligator sinensis | reverse complement strand
CTTGCCCCGCTTGCTTCTTGTTGGGATTGTCACCCCTTGGGCCCTGAGTATCGTCTCCTTAAGGAACGACCACTCATCTTGGGCACTGAGCTCCCCTGCCCTCGAGAACCCCAGCGCCTCTCTCACCAATCTCCTCAACTCATTGAAGCTGGCCCTCTTGAAGTCTACGGCTACTGCCTTGCTGCACGCCCTTGTCACCCTGCACTGGATGATGAATTCCAGCAAGTGATGATCACTGTCACCCAGGTGGTCAAGAACCTGGAGCCCCCTTACCAGATCATCGCCTGTGGCCAGGACCAGGTCCAACAGGGCATTTCCTCTGGTGGGACTGTGCACCTCCTGGGTTAAGTGAAGGTCCTGTATCTCGGCCAGGAACCTCCTGAAATGGTCCGACCTGGCTGACTGTTCCTCCCAACAGATGTCCAGGTAATTTAGATCACCCATGACAACTACATCCCTTGCCTTAAGTGCCTCTGCAAGCTGGCCCGAAAATTCCCAGTCCAGCTCCTCCCCTTGGCTGGGAGGTCTGTAGTAGACCCCCACCGTTAAATCCCTCTCCCCATGACCCCCGTGTATCTTGACCCAGAGCACTTCAGCTTGCCCCTCCTCCAACCCCATTTTGCTGGCAGAGGATGTGTATTGCTCTTTGACAGAGTGCCACACCCCCTCCCTTCCTTCCTTCTCTATCCCGCCTGTAGAGCCTGTAGCCCCTAATGCTAACTGCCCAGTTGTGGGATGAATCCCACCACATTTCTGTAATCCCTACTATGTCTGGGTTTGAACTGGCTATTCTGAGGGTGAGTTCCTGCTGTTTGCAAAGCTAAATTTTCTAAGAACTACTGAGAAGCAGAATTTTCAAAATCTTCCTACAAGAGTGCTGTTTGAGTAGTAGAAAGCCAAAAAAATTGAGCAGGAAAGAGGCAGGCCACAACATGTGTATTGGTAGCATCTCTACTGGAGCAATTTGTTCAAGCAGCCTTTCTCCTATTATACTTGGTTTAACCTTAACTCCGCCAAATTATGTAAAAATCCAGAAAATAGATGCCAAACTAACTGAACCCATGTGACTAAGTTATGCAGGCAGAAACTAAGCTATTTCCCCAATGCTATCTTAGTAACACACTATAGTCTACACTGACAGGTGTGTGCTGAGCAAGAAGCAGAGAAGCCCCAAATGAGAAAAGTGACTATGAACAATATTCAGAAAACAGGAAATATTTAAAAACTCTTCAGAATAAGTAGGGCAGCAGGATAAACAAGAGAACCATCTGGAAGTTATCGTAAAGAAATATACAGGAAACCCTGCTGCTGTTAAATACTGAACTGAGATCAGCTTGTTTCATATATGCTTCCAGTCTTGTTCACAACATGACTAAAACTGGTGACCTCAGGCAACTTGTTTTAGTTAAATTGTTCAACTCGAATAAACAGCTGGGTCCAATGGACATTGAAAGCAAAAAAAAATCTCCCACCCTTTCCCCACAAGGGGCGGGGAGGGTGAGGAAGAAGGGCACTAAGAGTGAAAGAAGGGGGAAATGAAGGGATCCTGATGCGTTTGATCTCACTAAGTACTGTGAGCTAAAAAAGCTCCTTTGTAACTCTACCATCCAAAGAGTTACATTATAGCAGTTAGGGTCATAGGAAAGTGGGGCTGGAAAGGACCTCACAAGGTCATCTAGTTCAGCTCCCTGCTCAAGGTAGGAGCATCTCTGACTAACCCATCCCATCCCTTGACAAAGACAGACCGGGACTTGAGGTTTGGACAACAAATGTATTCAAAGCAGCCTATGCTACCGAATACATACTATTAGTTTGATAAACTACAATTAGAAATTTGACTCTATGCAGGTTCTTATTATTGTGGTAGCGGAGAACCTTCCACTAGCGCTTCAAATGACATGATTAACATCTGTCATGCATGGTTTGTCTTCTCTCTCCTCTTGGGGGGAAGGCAGGAATGGCAGGGGAGATGTGTGTGCAATATAACATTTTATAGCTTATTTTTACAGCTGAGGGGAAAGGATAAGGCTTACTGAAAAGATTAATTATATGTGCACTGTACTATTTTACATCTCTTGAAAAAGCCTTTGGTGGTGAGAAAATGGAAACCACTACCTTGCTTCTGGTGAGAAGGGAGATGGTACTCCCTTATGAGGGACTGACTTGGGTAAACTTCACCTGCATTCCTATACCTCAAAGAGACTAGACAGGTGGAGAGAGTAGTGAATTGCTCGTAGTCAGACTCATTCACAAAAACAAGTCTCCAACTAACAAGAAATGCACATTCCACTACACATTCCAAGGGCATTGGAGGTTTGTCAATTTGTCATTGCCTCCAGTTCCCTGCGATTCATTACTTAAGCAATACTTAAGGTTTGAGAGTTTTAAAATGCTCACAAACATATAGGTTTTTATGCCAGAAAAGAGCATTACCAGGTAGCCTTGCAGGCCATATAATTTTACTGAGTAACTACTTCATCAAACACAGTGATTTTTAGCCAGGGTGTACCACATGATCTTTTGAAGGGTGCCAAGAGATGTGAGAAAATAAATCACATGTGGAGAAATAAGCAGATATGTATAGACTCAGACTCATTCCTGCCTGGCCTCCCTGCAAAGTGGTAAGCATTATTTTTTTAAATGGGGTGCTGCTCATTTCACAAAAGTAATGGAGGGGTGCCTCAAGTCCAAAAAGGCTGAGAACCACCAATCAAGCACATGAACTTCTTGCTGAGCTGCTATGGCATGTCTTTTAGAAATATACCCAGTATTAGAAAACTAAGAAGAAAAAGGCATGAATTATTTCTCATCTGAACCAAGTGTCACACTTGTGGACCAAATCAGTTAAAACCAACAAGAAAATACTGCTGAAGTCTTATCCAGGACCATTACAGTTCAGTTAGTCAAACAACATTCCAGTGCAATAGAAGGAGATGACATTGGATGGAAGTCCATATACATTCTACACGTGCGCATGGACACGATAAGCCTGCTCCACACAGTAGTGGCAGAATGCCAACCATCACAAGGGGAGTAGATTAGAGCCTGCAAAGAGTGTGCGTCACCACACAAATAGTGAAGATCTGGATATTTGTCTGCTCTTCGGATTTGGTAGATTTTTATCTGAAAGATTTTTTGCTCTTACCACTGAGGCTTATGTTTGAAGAACATTGTGGGCAGTGTTAAAAGAAAAAGAACAAATCTGGAACTTCTAGAGGACAAACTCAGGGAAATGTGGATTCTAAGGACACACACACACACACACATATACATACACAACCCACCTACCCACCTAAAACCTACCCACCTAGAACAAGAGCTGACTTTACCATTTTGAAATACCATACACCCACTCACACATCAGTGTTAATGTCTCTTTACTGTATATTTCTAGTCAGTAGCTGAGAAAGTCATCACTATGAACTATACATTTTATACAACACTATACATTTATCTGAAATCTATTAGAATTAATATTGTTAGAAACGTTCCTTAGCATCAGAGCATTTGGTTACGACCGGAAGAAAAATCCCAGAGCAATTTTGTCCATCTGTTTCTACGTCTACTAAACACACGTACCTAGAAGTCAATTATATAACATAACTCATCAGTATCTAAATTGTAATTAAGCTTAAAATTGGCAGTGTGGTACATTGCTAGTGCTGCCAAACCATGAACTATCTCTGCAGATAAACATACAGTCAGCAGCAAACTCTTCATGGAACAGGTGCCCTTTAATTCAAAAGAGATAAGTATACGTATTTCAATTTGCAGAGAACCTGACTAATGGGCACAATGTCCTTTTTACAAAGGAAATCTCAACCACAGCATTCACAGTGCCTTTTAAGTATGGGAAAGATTCTTGGGTGTTCCTTCGTTTTTGAAAACTGACAACCTTTTGGTGTAGCGCAACTGTTACGCAATTATCTTGGTGTCTATGCTAGAGCCACAAGTGAATGTTATGCAGCCTCTAAAAGAGCTGGATATCACTAATTGAACTGCTCTACACACCTAGACATCCATATCCTATACAGAACTGTATATCACAAACAGAAGTAGGCCAATTTGAGTTTTTATTTACATTACACTTAAATTAACTTGCATTATACCTCATCTATGTCTTCTGAATCAGTTGTTCCCAACACCTGCTCTAACTGGAAATAAATTGCCTAGCAGTTTAATTACTGCAAGATTTCCCTATTTTGAATAGTAACATTTTGAAAAATAACCACAACAGACTATCAGACTATCTACTAACCGTAACAGACTATCAGTCACTAAATATCAAGAATCTAAAGAGAAAAAAAAAAATCAGACATTATAGCAAGGACAATAACATACCATTTAAACCAAACAGAAATATAAAACTTTCCTGATGCCTCAAAATTAATTTGCAAGCCTCTCTCTTGTTCATCAGCATATTAACATGGAGAGATTTTGCAAATATGTAAAGATTTTACTGCTATGCACAATTACTACTAGTGGGCAACTACACACGTGCCAGATGTCTGCTGTGACACGTGCTAGTTAGCAGGCTTAATTTTGCTGGAGTGTATTAATTAACACACTCCAGAAGCCTCTGCGACATCTATTCAGCATCCCCACACTCCAAAATAGCTTTAGTTCAAGTGCCCCCACCACCACTTTGAAGCGCAGGATGCTGAATACACATGATGCTGAAGGTGCTTTAATGAGAGTAGCTCTTGGAGCTGTTCTAATTGAAGCGTCCCCTCCTCCACCCCAGAGCACATGCATAGATGCTCATTTTGCCTACCAAAGCATTTTAACTTCAGCAATTTCCTCTACTACATTAAATCGTGATATGCTGAGCATCAACTACTGGGTAAATAAAACACATTAACTAGCCCAACAGCCTCAGTCAAACATGTCAGGACTAAACCGAAAGTTTCCACAGATATTTGCTTTTCTCCCCACCCTTGGAAAACAAAATCAAGATGAGACAGCAAGTTTCTCCAACTTCCAGCCCCAGATCTACAGGGGGGAGAGAGGGAAACAGACTAACGCATTACTGAGTGATTGCGACGAACGGTTTCCACATACCTAAGGCTACTCCTGTGCTCCCCACACCGACTGGAAGCAGCACGCAGCCTCTGGACAAAAAGGAGCGTGCACCCTCAAGTCTCTGCTCAAGTCGACTCCAACCGACCACGATTTTGAAATAAGTTGAAGAAAAAGAGTTCCTCAAGACCTAAAATACAACAAAGGTTTTAAGATACTTGAAGAGAAGTGGTGGGGGAAAGAAACCTAACTGGTATTAGGACAAGGCAGTAACTTCACAAAAGGAATTACATTACACCCTTGCCTATTCAAGCAATGCACTGGATTTGATGACCCAGGAAGTTTCTTCTAGCCCTCTGTTCCTAAAACACGCACTGGCCCAGGAAATATTGAACAACCTGCTTATACCTGCAAATACTTGAGGGGATTAGTGTCACAGCTTACATCTAGCACGTTTTCCCATCCTACTTGCAGTAAAAGAAACTGGGAAGTCACATCAAAACCTCACTCTACTTGACACAGCAAGTAAATCTGAGAAAGAAAACACGCTTGCTCTTGGCCTGAAGAACTTCCGTCCGAGATAAGATATAAAGTATGATATCCTTCATTAAAAAAGATGTCTTGAAATTTAACAGGCCTCTACACTCCCATGAATCAGGAACACCAACTAGGTACAGAAACTAGTAAGTGACAGACACTAGGAAATGCAAGTGACAATTACTCGTTTGTTTTGTAATTACAGAGCATAGTAAGGGCCTTGGCTGTGCCAAATACGCAAAAACTGCTGGTCACACTATTGCAATTAGACACAGCTGTCTCGAGGGACAGTGAATAAATACACACGCCTCTCGTACAGATCCTGCTCTCGACTCAGCCCACGGGGAGACAGCAGCGAGACTCGGGGGATGTTTCCAAGCAGCTATTCTCCTGGCGCCTTGCGGCAACCAGCCTGCGAACCCCGCCAGCAAACCAAAACCCGCAACCGGCGCAGACGAGCGCAGCAGTAACCACTCCCGGACGCCGCGATCGCCCTTCCTTGGCGGTTCGGTTTCCTCGGGGCGGCTTCTTTTAAAAGAAAACACCGCCGGGGCAGCATGTTTGATCCCCGCTTGGGGAGCTCTCCGCCTTCGCAGTGCTGAGCCAATATGGCAGCCCCGGGTGGGCGCGATGAAGGCGCATTTCCACATTTCCCCAAGTCGGGGCGCCACGTGGGCGGGTGGGCGCATGGCCACGGGGGCCTGACACCGCGTCCCGCCGGCTTGACACCCAGTGAGGACAAGGGGCCATTCCCCTGGGGGCCAAGGCCAAGGCCAATTGCAGCGCTGGGGACCCCCCCACCTGGCAGCCCCAGCCCGAGCTCCTCCTCCTGGGCGCGGGGAGCGGCCGTTGGG
>NW_005842412.1:264479-283525 GCF_000455745.1 Alligator sinensis | reverse complement strand
AGAGGGGGTGGGGGTTGGGGTGCCCGGCGCGCGTCCTCCACGCCCCCGCGCTCAAGCCGCCTCCATCTTTCCACGTCGCCTGCTGCGGCCCCGCCCCTGCGTCCCTCCGCCGGCCGGGAGCTGGGCCTGCCTCGTGGCGTCACGCGCCCCGCCCACTCCGAGCTGAGGGACGCTCCTCCCGCTCCCGATGCCTGCTGGGAAATGGAGTTCTCCACGTGCTCCGAGGGACGGGGGGGGGCTGCGCCTGCGCAGAAGGAATGTCTGTGCCTGGGAGCCTCCAGGAAGATCCTTCCTCTGTACCCCTTCATCCCTAGGCAAATTGAGCGCGGGGGGGGGCGTCCTTTATGCCCATTTGGCAATTAGGTCGGGGTAATGGGACTTGACCAAGGTCACGCAGAGAGGTGGTGGCAGAGCTTGCATCCCTGGTGGCTGGGTGGGGAGAGCTGCAGGGGTGGAGATGGGAAGGAGCCCTGCCGAGGACTGATCTGCTCCGCGCTCGCTGTCTCCTGGCCGTGCCACCAGTCGCCTTACGGAGAAGAAGTCCCGCCTGTCATCATCACTCTCAAAACAGCTGTTCCTGATCAGAAAGCCGGCTTTCCCCCCACCCCTACTTCACTCTACAGCTCTTTCTCTGTGGTGTTTATGGCCTGCAAGTGTTTGTGCATCACGGTCTCTATTTACCGCAGGTGAAAGGCTCTATTCTGGATCTAAGAGACTGATCTACACCAAGAAACAGCTCTGGACTGGCCATGGCAGGACGCAACAGTCTGGGTACCTCACACCATGCACAGTCCTCGCTGCTGAGGTCAAAAGAAGCACGAGTTCACTTCAGAGTAGCCCAGCATAGCGCAGCGCAGGGCCAGGCCATATCCACTCCCTCTCTGGCTCAGTAAAGCCAGGTTGCACCTTGGCTTGCAATTCTATTATAATGTATTCCCACCGAACTACCCATACATTGGGCCTTAGATACTGTGAGGAAAGAAGCTCTTCCTCTGTCTTGCAGTGCAGTTGTTCAAATTAACTCCTGCAATTTTAACAAAAGGAGAGAAAGTGCCATTCGTCAAAGAGGAGCTTTGTCCTGGCAAGTTGAGTGTCATGATACATAAGGGAGCACACAACAACATTTCAGACAAAACACGTTGTGTAAGTGGTAGAAACCCTTCTTTTAAAAAACCCCAGTGCTTAGCATTTATGCAGGACTTATAAATATGTCATGTCTCCTTGGGACCCGCACACAAAAATATACATGCTGCTGATGAGAAATCCCCATGATGTCATCTGTGCTGAAGTCAATCCTTTAAGAGAGGAAGTAAACCAAAATAACCCTTCAAGTATTTTACAAGCAATTTTTTTTTGTGAAAATATATATCTATATATATATATATATAAAGTTATATATATCTACACTCCTAGTCACACACCAAAAAGAAAACCCATAAGCCTGTTACAATCCCTACACCCATGCACCCGTACAAAGTCCCGCTGGACACCCAAACCCATTACAATATATACATTTACGCACCACACACACAAGTCAGCTGCTCTCTCAGACCAGACACCACCGTCCCTTCATCCCCACCCGCTCATAGGGATGCACAACTTTGTTCATCCATTGTCTGTGTCGCTCCAGCTCCTGCTGGAGGACTTTCTGCTTCGATTGCTGTTGCTGCTGCCGTCTTCAAATCCAGTCATCTCTGCATCCTCTCATTGTCACAGTCCGCTTCCCCGCTGGGGGTGGGGTTGGAAGATCCTGTGCCAAGTCTCTCTCTACCAGGTGGCTTTGGCCACATCCTCACCATCCTCTACTACCGATCTCTGGTAGTTGGTCTGGAGTTCGCTTAGAGTCATTTTAACAGTCCACCAGCTCAATATCCATGTGCTTGTACATCAGGAGGTTTCTGGCTTTCCACGGGGCACTCCTGATGCAGGATACAAGCTGGTCAAAGCGGGCCGACAGGCTCCCCTTGTGTTTGGAGAGGTGCCCATACAGTGCTGCCTCTCTGGTCAGCTGGCTGACCGCAAGATATATTTCAGTTCATAAATACTATCAGCATGAGACTGAAACCCTGGAGAATAGGATTTATGATAGGTTACAGTCTCTTGACACCTATTCATTCACAGATTCACAGGCAACCTGTAACTAAGGATTGTTTCATCCATCAACGGACTGCTGCTACTTCTGAAGTGGAACACGGCAGCTGTTAACAACACACAACAACATCCTAGCAAGGAAAGATAAAAAATGATCCCTTCTATAGGGTATTTCAGCAGGTGGAATGGCTCCTAAATTAATATAAGCTCCTGCAAAAAGTCCTATGAGAAACTGGAGACTCATATCTATGTCTTATCCAAACCCGCTGGCAGCACAGGAGCCCAGCAAATCATTTCTGGTCACGTGCAGTGCTACCTGCAGCATCAAGGTTTTCTTCAGTTATCTCATATCTAATTGTTTAGTTTATAAAACCTGATAAGGTCACAGTTCAAGGTGGTGTGGCTACATGCAATCAATACCTCTTTGAATGGTTTAGATTTCGTACTTCGTAAATCCCTGTCGTTAATAAGCATTCAACATTATTTACGTGAGAACATTTATAACCGACTGGCAGTGGAACGTAGGGCCATGCATGGGGTCTTATGACCCCACTTTCTGAAATGACCAGGACTAGGACTTGTTATTCCTTGGATGAATATGGCTTACAGACAGAGGCTTTTGCATGACCTGAGGAAAGGCACTTGATGCCTGAAAACTTATCCAACAGCCTTGGGAATGGGAGAAAATAGGGTGCAGAGACAGACTGATGGAAAGAGAGCGCTATGGAATGGGGAAAGTGAGGTTAAGGAACAAGACACAAGGTGCTGCAGGATATGGAAGGGATACCTTGGAAAAGTGGCATCAAAGAGAGGAGAAAACTAGGGGTGCAAGAATGTATGAGAGATGGAGACTGAGTGGGAATTTGGAGGATAATCTGAGCATCTGAACAGAGAGAAAGAGTGATGAGAAAAAGAATACACTGGCAAATACCAGAGAGGATGTAGCTGAATTAGGGGAGTCCCCATCCAAGCAGCCAGAAAAACTTGTTCCCTTTTGTTTGTGTATTTAATGTTGAAACTTGAACCTGAAATGACAGCACAAATTAGAATTCAATGATAGCATAAATTGGAATTTTTTCTATGTCAGATTCCATTCAAGTAACAGGTAAGCAAGTGATTCTTCTCACTGATTTCACATTGATGGCACCATTTTTCTTCCACAATAAGAGGGCAGTCCTATACAGTACCCTGCTCTGTGCACTGGAGTCTCAGTTGATACTTCAGTAGGAAGGGCTAGTAGTAGCTTCGCCTCTTGCCATAGATTCATAGATGTTTGGGTCAGAAGAGACCTCAGTAGGTCATCAAGTCTGACCCCCTGCCCTGGGCAGGGAAGAGCTCTGGGGTCAGACCACCCCAGCCAGGTGCTTGTCCAGTCTCTTCTTGAAGACCCCAGGGTAGGGGAGAGCACCACCTCCCTTGGGAGCCCGTTCCAGATTCTGGCAACCCTTACTGTGAAGTTTTTTCTAATGTCCAACCTAAATCTGCCTCCTGTCAATTTGTGTCCATTGCTCCTAGTTACTCCAGAAGGTGCCCTAGTAAATAGACCATCTCCTATTCCCTGCTGCCCTCCCCTGATGAATTTATAGGCAGCCACAAGATCATGTCTCAGCCTTCTCTTGTGAAGGCTGAAGAGATCTAGGTCCCTCAGTCTCTCCTCGTAGGGCCTTACCTGCAGCCCTCTGACCAAAAGAGTGTCCCTCCTCTGAACCCTCTCAAGATTTTCCACATCCCTCTTGAAATACAGCACCCAAAACTAGACAGTACTCCAACTGCGGCCTGACCAGTGCCGCATAGAGGGGGAGGATCACCTCCCTGGACTAGTTCATCATGCATCTGCTAATGCATGATAAAGTGCAGTTAGTCTTGTTGATCACTTTGTCACATTGACAACTCAAGTTCATCCTGGAGTCAACTGTGACTCCAAGATGCCTTTCTGCTGCTGTGCTGCTGAGAGGGTCACCCTCCAGCCTGTAAGCCTAAATGTAATACCATGGCATTTACAGCACATTGTGTGTACAAAAGTTGCTTTTTTCACCATTTAAAGCTCTTTATTGCCATGACTTAACAGAAGTGCATGGCTTTACAGCACTTCAATAATGTGTACAGTGTTTTAAATTATCCCTTGTTAAATGAGATATTAAATTTGAAGTGTTGTATTTTATAGCACTTTAGCAACCTACAGCACTTTAAATAACTTCTGTATACTTGTCAAATTTATAACCAGTGAAGAAGCCCAAGGGGGCTGTGGAGTGCCCCATGCCTCCTAGCCTGGAAAGTGCAGGGAGGCTCAGAGTCCCTCCACTTCCCACCAAACACTACACTTTTGTCATGATCAAGAGCGCTGTAACTGTATAGTGCTATAAAAATTGCTCTAAATGACAGTGCTGGAAAACATGCATGGAACACTTGTACACAGCCATTATGTCCTTCCTTCCACAACAGAGAATGTCATTAACATTGCAAGTGGTTGTAGATTTGGCAGAAGCTTGGATATTACTGCATCTTCCCAGAGATATGCTCAACATCTTCAGTTTTCTTACGTCTCTTGGAATTTCTATGTTGTCTGGAAAATCTGCAGCCAGATGTATTTTCCTCTTCTAGACCACCATCAGATCTTGTGGTCCTATTAAGCATGCAGTTCCTTGCCTCATATTTCTCTTAGTGATTATTTTTTCCCTGTGCTGTGGTAAACAGTCCTCATGCCACACTATTCTATACACTGCAGCCTCTTCCCTGTTTTCCACAGGTACATTAGTAAAAGTAAACTTGCCAGTGCTATTGTCCCTTGGTGCATCAGAAGCAGATCTTCTGCTGTTGGTACCTTCCTTACCCTGAGATACCCTGACATTTCTCTCCTAGGTTCCTTCGCATTTCAGTAAGAACTGGGGGCTCATGAACTGATGTCTCTCTTTAGATCTGCAAATATACTTGATCTGAATCTGTGACTGATCCTGGATTTGGGATATTTCCTGGGATATTTTCTAAATCAACATTCACTTAGGCTCATTTCTCTAAAGAGTTTCTTCCTCATAAAGTGCAGGTATAACATTCAAACACCTTTGTACGTGTAGTATCTTTGCAGCTAGGTAATGCATCAGTGGCTAGAGTGACATCATCCTTTTTTTTGGTGAAAGTTCATCCACATGTATGTCTGCAATTACAATTTATCAGGGCTCGTGCTCTATTTTGATACCGAACTCCATATCATTCCATAAAACTGAATGCAATGGCAGGCTGATAACTTTGTTTATTCACATGATAGGTACATACCAGTCTTTCCCTTCTGTTAGGCCTCAGGAAGTAAAGGCAAAGAGTATCCATTTTTATGATGTTCAAGTGCATTCAGCTAGGCATAACCTGCTGTCATCTACATCATTTTGTTTTCCCTCCTTCAACAAGAGGGAGATGTTAGCTCTCAGTGTCAGCATAGTCTGTAAAAATTTGGGTACTGGTGCTCCAAGGTCTCTGGCTTTCCTTAGGGGTGTCCAGCTTAGGAAGGGCAGGGATGCCTAGACCCCTGCTTCTGGGGTCCTGCGATACTGGGTCCCCTGGGTGGCTGCCCAAGGTCTCCACATCAATTGCCAGGAACTAAATTGACCAGTGGCTTAGGGAAAAATTGCTATTTAAAAACCTCCCCTCCTCTTGCCGATGACTCCTGAGTTACCCACAAGATCTTGCTTTGAGTTGATATCCAACTGTTACAATACAGCTTGAATCATATTATTTTTTTAACATAGCCCATTTTAAGTCCCCTTTGCATCACACCTTCCTGGGTCTCTGACAGTGTCTCAGTTAAGGCTGGAATTTCCCATAGGACTCTTCAGTGCTCAGTTCTACATTGCTGATTTTCATTGCTGCTGTCTGTTTGAAGTGGATCTTTCTCCACTTTATTTTCTCTTTGGTAATACAAAAGATTGTGGTCACTCTTGACACTTGCTGGTCAGTAGGCCCTTGCAAACTTTACAGATGACCTGAATTTTGCACTAATACAGGTGTGGCTGATCTTTGTGTTTTGCAATACCACTTCATATTCAACTCATATGAATATGAAGTGGTATGAGTTATGAGTTGAATATGAGTTATGAAGTTATGAGTTGAATATGAAGTGTATACAAATACACTTCATATTCAACTCATAACAGCAACTATTGCAAAGCTGCCATTCTGATTTCTCGTTCATCCACTTCAGAGATCATAATAAGACCTAACATTTTATGTTGCTAGTGTCCACATCACTTTTACAAAAGAGCCACCATCCTGAAACCAGCTTAACTGGTTCTGTAAAAAAGTGTTTCTCTCATATAATATAGTGTTGGGGGAGAAAACAGCAGTATTTGAAATACTAGCCGTTGGAGGAACACATTCACTTGAGCTCTTCAGAAAAACCTTTGGAAAATGTTAAAATATATGAAAAAGTAAGGAAGTTTATTTTTTTTAATCATCTCTCAGACAAGGGAAAATGGCCAATGTGGTCCCCATTTTCAAAAAAGGGAGGAAGGAGGACCTAGGAAACTATAGGCCCGTTAGTCTTACCTCGATCCTGGGGAAGCTCTTTGAGAAAATAATCCATGGGCGCATCTGCGAGGGGCCAGCAGGGGAGATTATGCTTAGGGGCAACCAACATGGGTTCATTAGGGGCAGGTCCTGTCAGACCAACCTGGTGGCCTTCTGCAACCAGGTCACAAAATCCTTGGACGCAGGTGGATGTAGTCTTTCTGGACTTTAGGAAGGCCTTTGACACTGTCTCTCACCCCATTCTCATTAAAAAAATTAGGTGACTGTGGTGTCGACGCCTACACGGTCAGATGGGTTGCAAATTGGCTGAGGGGCCGCACCCAGAGAGTGGTGGTGGATGGGGCATATTCGACCTGGAGGGATGTGGGCAGTGGGGTCCCCCAGGACTCAGTCCTCGGACCTGCACTATTCAACATCTTCATCAGCAACTTGGACAAGGGGGTGAAAAGCACCATGTTCAAATTCGTGGATGACACTAAGATGTGAGGAGAAGTGAGCACGCTAAAGGAAAGGGACAGGCTACAGCTAGATCTGGACAGGTTACAGGGGTGGGTGGATGAGAACAGGATGGGTTTCACCACTGACAAGTGCAAGGTGCTGCACCTGGGGAGGAAGAACCAGCAGCATACCTACAGGCTGGGGAACTCCCTTCTTGTCAGTGCAGAGACAGAGAAAGATCTTGGAGTCATTATTGATGCCAAAATGAACATGGGCCGCCAATGTGGGGACACGGTCAGGAAAGCTAACCGCACTTTGTCATTTATCCGCAGATGCATCATGAGCAGGTCCAAGGAGGTGATCCTCCCCCTCTATGCGACCCTGGTCAGACTGCAGTTGGAGTACTGCGTCCAGTTCTGGGCGCCGCGCTTCAGGAAGGATGTGGACATGGAGAGGGTCCAGGGGAGGGCCACTCACATGATCGGGGGCAGCAGGGCAGGCCCTACGAGGAGAGGCTAAGGGACCTGAACCTGTTCAGCCTCCACAAGAGAAGGCTGAGAGGGGATCTATAAACTGGCCAAGGGGGACCAGCAGGCAATGGGAGAGTCCCTGTTCTCCCGAGCACTACCAAGAGTAACGAGGAATAACAGCCATAAGTTGACTGAGAGTAGATTCAGGCTAGATATCAGGAGGCACTACTTTACAGTCATGACAGCTAGGATCTGGAACCAACTTCCAAGGGAAGTGGTGCTCGCTTCTACCCTGGAGGTCTTCAAAAGGAGGCTAGACAGCCACCTAGCCGGGGTCATTTGACCCCAGCATCCTTTCCTGCCCATGGCAGGGGGGTCAGACTAGATGTTCTGCTCAGGTCCCTTCCGACCCTACCAACTATTAAACTATGAAACAATTCATATTTAATACAACTAACTTTTTAATTCAGAGCCTTTCTGTTGTATGATCTTAAATGATATTTGATTAATTGTAGGCTATTTGAGGAAATGATGTGCTCACTACAATTCATCTAGTACACAAATTCCCTGCTTTGAAAATATCATAGCAATAATCCTTGTTTGTTATGACCTGCGGAGGAAGCAAGTTTATGGCTGGTCCTGCCAAATTGTCACCTGCAGTTCCTAACACCAACATTAAAAACGTACTTGGAAAATGGAAATTATTGAACAGCCTAGTCTTTACCAACCAGTTTAGGGCTGGCGTGAAAAATTGTATCTGTGAATGCCCAAGAAGTTTTAGTAACAAAGTGTGACATAATGAAAATGGCTTTAAACTAGGTGCATCAGGGGATTAGCGTGCAGACGGGAATGTAAACTAGGAAACAGCCAAGCAGGAAAGACAAAGAGGGCAGGGCAGTCAGGGAGGTGTCGAGAGCCTGGAACAACATTGGGGTGGTGGGCAAGTGCAGGTTACTAATGTGGGACTTAAGTGTCTATACATAAATGCTAGGAGTATGGGGAATAAGCACCAGGAACTGGCACTCCTGCTAGTAAATAGGGAATATAATCTCGTCAGAATAACAGAGACCTGGTGGGATGTCACGCATGACTGCGCTGGATGGATAAAGGGCCAAAGGCTGCACAGAAGGGACTGGGTAGGGAAGAAGAGAGGAGGTATAGCTCTCTATGTAAAGGAGCAGTATGCCTCTTTGGAGATGCAAATTGTTTCTAGAGAAGGGCGACTTGAGACCCTGTGGGAGAGGGGGCCTTGATAGTAGGCATCTACTACAGCCCACCACACCAGGAGGAGGAGCTGGAGCTGGAATTTTCCACAGAACTGATGGAGGCTGCACATTCAAGGGACATGCTTGTCATGGGTGACCTCAACTATCCTGACATCACCTGGGAGGAGCACACAGCCAGATCTGACCAGTCACGTAGGTTTTTGACCTGCATGGAAGAACTTTATTTAGTACAGAAGGTGAACAGGCCAGTGAGGGGGAAGGTTTTGTTGGATTTGGTTCTAGCCAAAGGGGATGACCTGGTGGGAGATCTGAGGATTGAGGGTAATCTGGGAGACAGTGATCATGAGATGATAGAATTCACTATCTGTCGTAAGGCAGGGAAGTCAGCCAGTAGGGCAGAGGCGCTTGACTTCAGGAAGGCTGACTTCAATGAGCTTAGAAAAATAGTGGGAGAGACCCTATGGGAAGAGGGACTGGAGGGGTAGGGTGGTCGTTTCTCAAAGGAGCAAGCTTCAGAGCACAGAAAAGTTAATTCCTGTATGCAGAAAAGTGGTAAAGGGGCCAGGAAGGCCTCTTGGTTTACCAGAGGAGTCAAGGAGCAGTTAAAAAAGAAAAAGGAGACAGTTGAAACAAGGGGTAGTCATCAACAAGGAATACACAAGTATAGCCCATATTTGTAGGGAGAGGATAAGGAAGGCAAGGGTGGCGACCGAGATACAGTTGGCGACCAAAATCAAGGACAATAAGAAGTCCTTCTTTAGGTATATAGGGAGCAGGAGGAAGACCAAGTGAAATGTGGGGAATGGGACAGGACAGAATGGGACAGGGCAGCTGATAACAGAGAGTCAGGAAAAAGCTGAACACTTTAATGAATACTTTGCGTCAGTGTTCCTGCATACAAATGGTGGTCGCCTGCCTGGTTGGATATTGGATGGGTGCGGGGGTGGTGGTGGGGTATTGCCAACCAATGGTCAGTGTCAAATTGGTGAGGGAGCACTTAGAGCAGCTGAATGTCTTTAAGTTGGCAGGACTGTATGGACTACATCCAAGAGTGCTGAGGGAATTGGCTGGAGTAATTGCAGGACCATTGGTGAAGGTATTTGAAGACCTGTGGTGCTCGGGAGAGGTCCTGGAAGACTGGAAAAGGGCCAATGTGGTGCCAATCTTTAAGAAGGGAAGGAGGGAAGATCTGGGAAACTATAGGTCAGTTAGTTTGACCTTGATACCGGGTAAAATTTTGGAAAAAAAATATCAAGTCCATTTGTGAGACTGGCAGAAGGCATCATGCTGAAGGATAGCCAACATGGTTTTATTTCATGCAGGTCATGTCTGACCAACCTCATCTCCTTCTACAATCAAGTAACAAACCGCTTGGAGGCGAGAGACCTGGTTGATGTCATATACTTGGATTTTAAAAAGGCCTTCCATATAGTCTCCCATGATGCTCTTATAAAAAAAAATTGAGGGATTGTGGGCTGGCAGAGTCGATGGTCAGGTGAGTTGGCAACTGGCTAAGGAGTCGAACCCAGAGAGTGCTAGTGGATGAGTCTGTATCGCTTTGGCAGGAGGTGGCCAGTGGTGTCCCGCAGGGTTCAATTCTTGGTCCCATGCTGTTCATCATCTTTATCAATGATTTAGATAAGGATGTGGAAAGCACGCTGGCCAAGTTTGTGGATGATACTAAGTTACGGGGAAAAGTGCTCATGCTAGGGGATAGGATGCAGATCTAAGCGGACCTGGACAAGCTGGAAAGGTGGGTGAAGCAAAACTGGATGCAGTTCAATAAGGATAAATGCAGACTGCTTCATCTGGGGAGAAGTAACCAGAGACGTAAATATAGGTTAGGAGGAGATATCCTGGCCAGCATGATGGCTGAAAGGGACCTTGAAGTTATGGTTGATCACAGGATTGACATGAGCCACCAGTGTGATGCTGTAGTCAACAGAGCTAATAGCATACTGGGATGCATTCGCTGATGCATCTCAAGCAGGGCTAAGAAAGAGATACTTCCTCTCTACTCGGCCCTGGTGAGACCCAGCTGGAGGACTGCGTCCACTTCTGGGTGCTGCACTTCAAAAACAACGTGGAGAATCCTGAAAGGGTCCAGAGAAGGGCCATGAGAATGACTAAGGGCCTGGAGAACAAACCTTACGAGGAAAGACTAAGGGATCTGGAACTGTTCCGCCTGGGGAAGAGAAGACTGAGGGGGGACTTGGTGGCCATCTATAAGTATGTAAGGGGTGAATATCAGGAGCTGAGCGAAAAACTTTTTACTAGTGTGCCCCAGGGGAGGACAAGGAACAATGGCCATAAACTGTTAGAGGATGGTTTCAGGTTGGATGCAAGGAAGATCTTCTTTATGATAAAGGTGACCAGAATCTGGAATAGACTTCCCGAGGAGGTGGTGCAGTCCCCAACCTTGGAAGTCTTCAAGAGGAGACTGGACAGACACCTTGCTAGGATCATTTGATGTCAGCGGTATTCCTGCACAGAGCAGGAGTTTGGACTCAATGATCTTTCAAGGTCCCTTCCAGCCCTTGATTTCTATGATTCTGTTAATCACCAACCTGTGCATTGAACATCACTGTCAAATTCTACGACCGAAAGAAACCCATCAACAATAACTGGCCTCACCAGGATTAGAGCTAGCTATTGAAAGAAGATGTGAACAAGACAGACATGCCCCATGTGTTACTGCTATCAATGTGATGCCTTTTACCAAAAATAATGTCAGACACTGTTGTTGATTTAGCCAGAATCACAGTCATGTTCTGCACATCACCAAGCAAAAGCATTGCTTCTGCTGATGCGCTAACATCAACCATGACAAGCCACACAAGGCCATTAGTGACTTCAATTGTGACATTGTACAACACCTCAGTCTAATACATGACCTAAAGAAGTGCCACTTCTTCAAAAGTAACTAAAAACAGCAAGTAACTAAAAAACCCCTCATATTCATTAACAGTAAATTAACAGGATCCTATATTCTAAATTGCTCAAAGCCTGATCCCACACCTCAACATCAGCCCTTCTGCATCCAGAACAAGGCAGCAGTAACTTTGAGAACTGTGCCATTATCACTGCTGCTTCAACTTCAAAAGATGGCCTGGCAGGACTTTGCAGATCTTGATACAATAGTCAAGCGGATAAAACCACTGGGTGAAAATTACATGTGGTTTGTGAACACTGTACTAAGAAAAGCAGAAGTACATGTAAGATCCCTTTGCAGGGGATACCACGGCACTAGTAGAAGAAATTAATATCACCCTCACAGAGCAACCCTGGAAACATTGGCAGACGCTGAATGACAATGCGGATCTAATACACAATAGCAAGATGACATTGGCTAAGATACAGAAACTCAGTAGCGATGGAAGAAATGCACAGCAACATTACACAATCACAGTCAGCAATGCAAATAAGCCCTCCACCCCAGTTGATCTTGAAGAGATGTGCACTTACTGAATAGACAAACAAAACCTCATCTCAACTGACAGCAGTGCCTGCAGAATCCGGGGTTCACCAGTGGGCGTTATGACAGATTTTGAGATTGGTGTCAATTCACTGAGAAAACTAAAATAGGACGTCTGGATGGCAGTTTAGACCAAAACACAATTTCAAGACGCGTCTGAATGGTGGCAGTCTTCCAGACAGTGGAAGACTCAGAGTCCGACAGCTTTTACCATGCAAACAAGTTGCTTGAAAGGCTCATGCTGAACCCTCTAGCACAGTGTTTCTCAACCCATGGATCATGACCCAAAAGTGGGTCACAAGAAAATATGAAGTACAAACTTTAAAAATGGATTCTCCTTTAAAGGAGAAAAACGTGGGAAATTATGGCTTTTCCCTTGCAGGCTGGCAGAGTTCCAGCCTGCCAGGGGCTGCTTGGGGCCCCCCATGCCCCACACACACTGTACCCTATCCCACACACCTACCCCCTGCCCCACACATCGTGAGGCCGTGGGCGATAGTGGATCGGGAGTGAGGGGCCTTGGGTCGGAACTGGCCATTGATGTTTACAAATGGGTCCTGGTCCAAAAAAGGTTGAGTACCACTGCTCTAGCACTCTGCGGTAAGGAGAGGCTGCTCCTGGACCAAGCTGGGTTTCACTCAAGGAAATCGTGCACAAGCAGCTGCTCAACTTTACACAACATATCGAAGACGGTTTTCTCACAAGGGTGGTATTTATAGATTTACTGGCAGTACAAAATACCAGCAATTGTTGACAGCTACTTGCCAAATGGCTGTGGATGACTCAAAGCCACGCGTCTTACTGAGCTCATTCAAACTGCTTGAGACCTGACAGCTCTTTGGAGAATTACTTGGAAAGCGACTCTCTCTGGTGCAAACAGAGAAATGGTCTCCCACAAGTCAGCAACTCGGCACCATTACTGTTTAGCGCATACATCAATGAGCAACCAATTCACCCAACTGCCACGTTTTACTTATGTGGATGACCTCAAGACTTTCAATCTGTCAAAACAATCCTGAAAAGTAACCTTAACAGATCTAGGGGGAAAACAACCACAACCCACCCAAGACTCACGTGTGTACCTTCCACCTGAGAAACAGATGTAAAGTAAGAACGTAATGTCAGGGGGAATGGCAGAAGACCGGCTCATTGCCTGTACACCGTTTGTCTCATTGTGACTTTCAATCAATCCTTTACATCCAAGACCACGCATCACAAAAAGAGTGAGCTTGTGACCGACGGTTCCCTCGAAACCAGCCAACTCTATATTGGGAGTGAATGCACCTATACTCAGGTCAATCACACAGGCCATAAGAGTTTCATTACCACCGTTAAATCTCTCAGCCCTTCTCCAGAGAGCATGCAGCTGGAACAGTAGACTGCACGACTGCAGGCAATAGCAGCAGCTGTGACAATAGGACTGCAAACAGTGGAAAGTCTTCCATTGGAGTCAGAACAACCACAGGCAATTTGGAGATGCCTGAACTGCCTTTGCACAGATTTTGGTGGGTGTCCAAGATATAGCCCATAGGTCAGCCCTAGCCTGTGGAGTCATTTCACCCAGCCTGTAGGGTCCCAGAGAGGCCAGGAATTCAGGCACAGAGCAAGCAGGGAGCTGAGCCCCATCTCCAAATGCCAAGCTACAGAGTCCCATTGGGTACATGTCAGCTGCTGGGGGTGGGCGATGGCTGCATTAACTATTGCGTTGCTGCCACCACTTGGTCCACTGCTGCTGCAGGGTCCAGAGCTGGCCTGTGAGCCTCCTCACAGGCCAGATCTGTCCCACAAGGAGTCTTGTAGTCTGGATTTGGCCCATAAATCATCACCATTGGTTTGACTGCATTAGTATGATGGGGACAAATGAATGAATCATCTTATTTTATTTTTGTAGGATTTATACCTGCTTGGCTTTCTCTAGGGACTCCTTAGATAGCAGCTCCCTTCCTATACAGAAGGACGCAGCCTGAAAAGTGTGTTGCGAAGATAGCTTGGAGCTAGAGCTTGAGTATGTAGCATTCTGGGAAGTAAAGTCTTTTTTTCCTAGAAGTCAAACTATAGAAAATAAGGAACAGTCAGATTCAGATCTCAGTTACACCACTGTAATCACAGTGAGGTTCATATAAATCCCCAGAAGCAAGGTGTTTGGGGTGGTAACTTTTATTGGACCAACTGTATAGTTGGGGGAGCTGTTAGAAAAGCTGCACATACTGCCCAAAAGTTTGTATAACAGCTCTCCCAACTATACAGTTGGTCCAATAAGAGGTATAACAAAGAAGCCTCATCTCTCAGACATTTCCTGGACCAGCTAAGACACCACTCCAACCCTACTCTAAATCCTTGATAACTCTATGCCAGTGACATTACCCCAGGTTGATGGCGACTTGCAGTGGGGTTTTAATCCCAGAATTCAAGCACAATAATTTTCTAAAGCTCCCGCATTTTTATTAACAAAATGAAGCACTGCTCCAGCCAGGAATAATTATAGGATCAGTCACATGAACTATTATTTAATAAACACAGATTAATTATTTTATGCCATCGTCTTCCGTAATAGATACGGATTTCTTGTTTACACTTAAACAATGATCTGCTCCTAGAATAAGGGATTTAAACTAAGTGGGCTTCACAAACTTTTGGCCACTAGAGAACAAAAATGCAAGCAGGACACATGATCAGGACAGCATAATATGGAGTTTGGCCCTTTGACAACAGTGCCGTGAGAATCAGGGCCAAGGAATTGACAAGCTGCTGGTCACCAGATACATTCAGTTTTCATTCAAACTCTTGGGAGAAGCACAAAAGCTCAGAGGTACCCACATGCTTCCATTCCATTTACTGGAGGTGGAAATGAATCTCCCACGAAGAGACAGCCACAATCTCCCACCGTTTGGAGGCAAGTCTGCCTGCAGAGAAGACCCCACAGCACACCCCTCTCTCAGAAACTGAGAAAAGTGTTACAAATAAAAGAGCAGGAGGTGCCGGACAGCAGCGTGGGGAGCAGCGATGGTGTTTGGTAGCCTATGGGGGTCCAGATAGTAATGCAAAGTGTTTGAGTAGACTGGGAGGAGCAACTGGGGCTGATAGAGGAGACTGGAGGGGACAAAGCTGAAGGAGGCAGACCGCATGGAGTACATGAGAAGGCTGAAGGGACTGAAGAGGGCATAGGAGACCTCAGGTCATTAGGACACAGAGCAACACAATGTCTGAAGCTGAAGATGTAGACATATGGAGGTTTTATGCAAGCAATTTTACTACCACAGTAAACTCACAGGTAATGAAGTCCCCTCCCCTTTTCTGATTTCCTCTGCTGTTTTAATGTTTTTTTATGACCTGCCCACACTATCCAGTGACCTTGTAACCCACATTTCTGGCTTGAGGGTGAGACTTGTGCACTCCTCAACATCATGCACTGCGGCATGTGTTGGCTTCTGCTCAGATTTGCTGAACACTATTAGAGATCGCCCCCTCCTCCCAGCTCTTGCCTGCAGTGGGTATCTTGCTCTGACTTCCCTCTACGCTCGTCTCCAAGGCCACTTTTCATTGTATGAGGCACTATTTTAGGGTTAAGCAACTGCCTGCCCATAAAAAGAAAATCTTGGACTCTCTGAGTCTTACAGAAAGTACTCAATGTTGGGAGACTCCCTAGCAAATCAAGAGCTTTAACAGGCCTAGGAGGAAGGAACAGAGAGCCTGGGACCCAGACCATTGCAGTTGTGCAGGGGCTGGTCTGTGATAATCCTATTCTTCCCTTTGTTACGCCCAGAATCACTAGACCTGCGGGGTTCCCGACGCGGTGCCTGCAGGCACCATGGATAAAACTTCAAAAGAATACAAAGTAAAGGGAAGCTGCATTTTGAAGTTGCAGCACTAACTAATGCAATTTTAAGTAATGGTTGAGATGTTTGAATTGATCTAAATTCTAAACTTTAATGTTCATATTGGCGCCCGCTGCTTTTTCTTTTAAATTTGAATGTGTCCTTGGGCACATAAACATTGGGAACCCCTGTGCAAGACTCTCCCTAGACTTCTGTATATGGATTTGTACTTCAGAGAAACAATCTGCCTTCCCTCTTGGGAATTCATGTTCCTCAGGGCCAAGCTATCTGTGCCCATCTGATGCTATAGTCCCAAAGGCCATACATCTCATACTGATCTTATATGCAGAAGGCAGCACTTCCCATCATGCCAGTACTTACCCTTACCAACTTAATGTTCTTCTAATGGAGCTGATAAACACCCAAACCAAAGACACACCCACCAATTCAGCATGTTGGAACTAGATAGAAATGTACGTTGCTTATCATGCTAAAAACCTTTATATCTAGAGCAGGGATGCTCAACCTCTGGCCCACAGGCCAAACACAGCCTGTGGAGCCAACGGTATCCAGCCAACAGTGCTCCCCACAGATCAGGAAATTTGGCAGCAGGGGAGCAGTGGCAATAAAAATGGCTGTGAAAGCTTGGCTGGACCTACACATGAAATTTAATGACCAGATTAAAATATCAGTGCATCTTGCACAAGAACGGAAGATTGTGACTGGGACTATGCAAAATAAAGCAATCCCAGTTGTTTCAGCTCCTGTGCTAGTTGCAAATGCATCCAATGTTTTATTATGCTAAACCATTCATAAATAATTGCATATCCCTACGTGACTATCTTCCTTGTTGACACATACTCCCTTGATTAAGGCATATTTCTCAGAACAGGGATTCAATGTCTGCCTGGGGTTTTGCAAATGTCTCCACAGACCATCACCAATGCAGACTATTGTGGATTCTGTCCCATTGTTAAAACAACTACCCAAAAACAGCATCTTGTGATCAATGCCCCAAGGTATCCCATTAAGCCAATCAAGACCCATCCCATTTGACTGAAATGTAACCTCTGAATTGATCAAAAACAAGTTTCAAACCTGGATGACCCAAAACAGAAACCGAGCAGTTAGCAATTGTAACATGACAGTCCCTTCCTACCTGCTTTGTTCGGACTTAAATTGACCAACTTCAAGAAGGAATGCTTTGAAGCGATACAATTAAACAGTATAAGAACAAAGCAAAGTGTGCACAGTACTCAAGGAGAGAGAGAGAAAGTATTGCAACACTGTACCTGCACCCAGCTGATCACTCCCAGGCAACAGATCAACACTCAGTGAAGGGTGAAAAGTCTAAAACCGCTTCCTGTATGCATTGGTGAGACACTCTTGCAGCTAACATATACTAGGACTTGTGCTAGCTCGTTTACTGAACATTTTCTGTCATTTAGCTTTATAGCTCATTTGTGGCAGTTATTAAAGCCTTTCTGCCATTAATTGAGTGAGGCACCGTGTCAATCTTTAATTGCACTATGTTTGAATCCCACATTTGACTGCAACACCCTCCTCTGCTGCCAAATTTCCAAATCCCCACGCAGCAGGTTGGGGCTGGGTTATGCCCCCTCTCCTCACTACCTCCCCCTGGGCTGGACGGGTCTGAGCCATGCTTCCTTTTCCAGTGGGGCTGGTTTGGGGCCCGCTTAAGCCCTACTCCACACCTTCTCTCCCCCATGGGCCTGGGTTAAGGCTCATCCTTGCAGGGCCAGGTTGGAGCTGGGATGTCCCCTACTCCCCTCCACGCAGCCAGATGAGGCCTTGCCATTACTGCCTGTCGGCATTGGATTTACAATCCGGTGCCGATACCTTGTTCTGGGCAAACCCTCAGACAGACCACGACTTCTTCCATTTGATAAACAGGCAAATTTTATTGATACCCAGTGACAGCAGATAAGAGTAACACTGGCAAGCAAACAAAATAACCCCCTCAATCCTACTTATCTACCAGTTCCAGGGCTCTCACAGGACGGTACCTCCGGTCAGTACGTGAGCATTGCACTGTGGTTCTTTCTTGAAGGTAAGATGTCAGCAGTCCTGGAGGTCAAGAGCCGATGCCCACTCCTCCTGATGGGGTGGGTGAGACAAGCCAGTGGTGTGCCCGCTGCCCATGGTAGCTTTGGGATTCCACCTTACTGCTCTGGAAATCCCTCGTTTAGTACTTTTTCTCCTGATGACTCTGTTTCTTGATACTACTGACGGGCTTTGCTGTGGTCATCATACTGTCCATGCTCTGTTCTGCCAGCATATTACTTTGTTTCTCAAACATCTCAATTTGGTCATTTACCAGCGTCTTAATTTGAGCATCCCAGCCTCCTAATTTGGTCCATCCACCAGAACTGGAAATCCCAGGGGCTTTGCCACTGGTCACTGTCCTTATCTCTTGTTCATGGTTTTCAGGGAATGCTGTGTTGCATGTTTTCAGTTTCCCAGGATGTATGTGGCTGCTTGTGTGCTGGCTTCAGACACAGTGCCTGCCTCAAAGGCTGAGAATGGGAAACTTTGTCATAAACAGACTTTTAGGAATGAATTAACCCTTGCCATTCCCCTGGCCCATTGTTCTAATGCAGGCTTGTCCAACATACCGCACGCCAAGGCATTTTCTGTGGCCCGCGGTGCTGTGACAGGAAACAAAAATAAACACAGTTTACTTTTGTTCCCACCCCTTGGCCCTCCCCCAGCCCCACAGCAGCTTCCTAATGGCTGCTGAAGGGCTTGGGAAGGGACAAGGTTCCCACACATACCATGTCAGCTTGACGTTGCCGACGCGGTGCGTGTGGGAAGAGGAGTAGCCATGTGCCGCTCATGACAGCATGAGCCCAGCCAGAGCAGCTGGGGGTCGGCTGCACTTTCCCCCTACCTGCGCCAGTCAGTCCCGAGTGGCACACGGCTCTGCCGCCGCTTCCTCTGCTGGGTGGTGCTTGGCCTGGCTCCTCCCATCCCCAGCACCATGTGAGGAGCTGCC
>NW_005842412.1:254693-264079 GCF_000455745.1 Alligator sinensis | reverse complement strand
CTGGCTGGTGCTGATCCGTCTGGGCTCCTCCTGTCCCCAGCAGCACGTGAGAAGCCAGCTTCAGCTGCGTGCTGCTCCGGATGGGACAGACCCGCCCGGGTCGGCACCAGCCAGCAGAGGTGGCGGCGGAGCTGTGTGCCGCTTGGGACTGACCAGCGCAGGTAGGGGCAAAGTGCAGCTGAGCCCCTGCTGCTCCGGCTGGGCTCATCCTGAGGTTCGTTTCATGTTTGTAAAATGCTTGGAGAGCCCCACATGGATGCACTGCATAGAAATGCAAAATATATTTTGACTTATTTGGTTAGCACCTTGGGCTGAGATTTTCAAAGCTGAGTCAAAAGGCCAACCTTCCATTAAAATGAGTGAGATTTAGAGGGCTCCAAATCCTTTATGACAACTTTGTAACATGCCTATCTACCCCTTTTTGCAAATCTCAGCCATAGTTTAGAAGCTCAGCCAAAGAACATAAGAGCTTCTGAACATAAGAGCATAAAAAGTGCCACGCTTGGTCAACCCCATGGTCCATCTAGCTCAGTATCCTGTCCCAAACAGTGGCAGAGGTGGATGCTATAGAGGGAGAGTTTTGAACTGGTTAGAGCCATTTCATTGTCACTTCCTGCAACTTAATTGGTGTCAAAGGTCACGTGACACCACTTCCTGATGTGATACCACTTCCTGCGAGGTCTTTGAATATGGCTCACCGGCCCACTGTGTGATAAAAAGTTTGTGATCTGGCCCCACATTCAAAAAGGTTGGACACCCGTGTTCTAATACAACTCTACCTACAAGCCAATTCCTAAAAGCAAATTTCTAAATATCATTTCCTAGCCATCATTGCCCTGTGCCAGATAAACCATCAACCAGGTTGGGCCTGCAGATGGCATGGACACTGCCCATCTGGCATGCTGGCCAAAATGTTGGAGCACCACTGTCTAGCCAGGCCCTACTTCACCATTTATTCATACTTCTCAGACAGTTCCCTTCCCTTCCTAAGGGACCACACCAAGGCTCTTTGCCCAGCCTAATCCAAACCCAGCCATCTGTAACCATCTCAATCTTCCCATACTTGTTTCCTTACCCGGCCAATCACAGGTCTAAACACCTCCCATCCTCCCCAAAAGAAACCTATATTCCATGTTGGATCCCTAGTTTCAATTACTCAATTCCCACCAGGCCAGCTAAGGCCAGTACTTTCCATTTGCAAGGCACTTATTTTCTTCTCTGGAGAACACAAATGCAAGAGAAGCTATGATAGCACATTTACGACTTATTTCATTTTTTGCCTGGTTCCACTGGTAGTCCAGAGAATTTGGTGCCTGGTCCCACTGCAGAGAAAGTCCTAAATAGCTCCTCCATGGGCAGATGCACGCTTAGAGCCCATGGCATTGTCAAAACTGAGACTTGTTGCTTTGGCTGTTCTGTCAATCACCAGTATATTAAGATTTCTCAGAGGCAAGTTCTTTTTATGAAGAGGCAATAGGCACAACCCTAAAACAAAGACAACCCAGCCACTAAACATCAAGTCCCTGTTGCAAAGCACACTGGCACTGCAGAAAACAGCTATACGATACTTACAGTATTGGGAAAAGTGAATATTTCCCACTAATTTCATTCTTGGAAGGAGCTAAAACATTTTTTTCTTTTAAGTTCCACCATACAAAGTCAGCCTCAGATGTAACCTGAATGGAAAAAATCTTAACTCGACTGGGTTGAAATCAGGCAGAGTTATGTCTTGCTGAAAACAGGATCTAAGATGCGAAGCACTGGAGCAGAAGCACTGATGCGAAGCCTTTGGAGCAGGATCTTTTACTTGTGCTAGGCTATAGTACACAGACTGAAGGTTGAGAAGACTAACAAGAATTAATAGTAGTGTATTTTCCCCCCATGTGTTAACACAAAGTTCTTTAGACCAGATTATTTTAAAAGGAATCTCATGGTTTCAGTATCCCAAGAGACAGCTTACATCACATACTAACTAATATGTTTAGTGGAGGGAATGATAATACTAATCAGCTTTTCCTGTGATTCATTTGTTCTATTGCTCCTAGTTACCGTCCATGAACTACGTAAAATAGCTCTAAAACCTTGTGAAGGATACAAGCACTACACAGGTAGGAATTATAACTGCAGACAACCTATTTCAAGCAAGCCATAGGTATTAAATGACCCCCTGATGGAGAGACTTGACCTATACATTGTAGTTCTCTGAACATTCTCTAGTAATGCAGTGTTCAAACTGGGGTTTTTTGTTACCACTATACTATATATATATATATATATATATATATATATATAAAACCTTATCTCCCATTCCCTACTGAGCCAAAAGAAGCATCCAATTCCACAGGTAGATTGGAGAGCAAAAGACAACAGGAGGGTGTCTTCCCAAATCTGACAGCAAGCTAAGACAGAAAAAAACAACAGTTTTATGTTGTTCCTCATGCTTGATACCTTGTCTACATGCCTCAGCTGTTTCCCATTCTGAAACTACATGTATAAAAAAAAGAATAGAAACTAGAAATACTCTTATGAGAAACAAACCGGAATTTTAAAACATTTTATTTCAATGTATAAGTTAAACAAGCAGGTTAAACTGATTTTATCTGGAATAATTTTAAATATTACACGGAATGGTACAATTTTGAACTGCTGCAACTGACACATGAAGTAATAGTCCTTTCATGCTATGTCCCTGCCATTCCTCTTTAGAACAGAAGTGTGCAATCTCTCAGTGCTGAATAATTAAAGGGAAGAATCAGGACCTTTTTTCTGTTTGTAGTAAGCTAAGAAAAGCCTGCATACACGGCACATCCTCTAGCTCCTTGGTGATTTCCCAAAAAAAGCTACCTGTATCCATAATTCATAAATCTTTAGTGAAGGCAGGGAGTCCTTTAGTTCCTAAAGTGAAGAGCTAAAACACCTCCTTGGAGATAAATTCCAAACTATAGCAGATATAATCCAACACTTGAAACCAATACAGAATAAAACAATGAGATTAAACTGAATGCAGGATTCAGGAGGTTGTATAAAATGATGGATTCTGGATATATTCTAAGGCAACTATGTATATATCTGATATCTACAGTGCAAAGCCGCATTTATTCATTAAAAAAAATAATTTTGCCTAGAATCTAGCTGTCACCTGAAGTACACACGGGAAGAATTTCAGTGGGAAAAATGTAGTAAGGAATTAATATTTTAAAAAATTTCTCAAACATTTTAAATAGGAACCTGCTAAATACTCCTTTTAGTGGCAGAGGACACTTCTGTACTACTCATCTCTCTTCCATTTAGATTAAAGTGCAAAAAAAAAACAACTCCAAGAGCAGTATCACCAGTTCATATCGTATAGGAAGGAGTAAAATCCTTTAGTCGGTCTTCTTGTCAAAAACCTCTGCTGGTCCCTTTGCAGATACTCCATTTGCAACACCATTGCTTTCAAACTGAAAATAAAAATACAAGACAGGAGATAAATCTTTCAATCATGAGATTAAAGACAAAAATCAAATTTAGAACGCAATTTTAGTTGGGGAGAAACATATTCAGAGACAGCTTCAGAACATCTACCGTAATTCAAGAGAAGTTTACATTGGTAGCTACTGCAGTCAAAAGCAATTATTTAAAAGGTAACACAATAAAATGGTAGGGGAAAAGAGTACAGAAGAATATACACGAATTTTTTTGGCTAGCATAGTGTGATTTTGATGAGAATGATAACCATGAAAACAGCTGAACTGCACTGACATTCTTACTCATTACCACCAGCAGAACCACGTAAGGTAATTTAATTCTATCCTATTCTGCTTCATGCATTAGAGCAGGTGTGTCAAACATGGCCCTCATCCAGTCCACAGAGCTATCACTCAGCCCGCTGACTTTACTCTGTCCCTGGCTGGGATGGAGGAACTTTCCTATGGCAGCAGCCAAGTGCTCATGCAACAGCCACAGTGCTGGAGCCACCAGCAGCACTGCAGAAACAAGCCTGCATTACAGCTTGTTTCTGAGGCAGCAGCTAAGCATCCACAATACCCGTGCTGCTGGGGCTCCAGTGCCCACCTGGCTGCCAAGCACCGAGTGAAAGCAGCAGCATTGGAGCCCCATCAGCACTCTGGGAAGAAGCCAGGCACAGCAGCTTATTCCCACAGTTGCAGCCAATTGCCTAAAATGATGGGCTCCTTCCCACCACATCTGGACCAGCTGCAGTGGGCACCACACATGCACTGGATCCAGCATGTGGAGGTCTATGCGCACAATCTGGCCTGCAGGTAAGGCCAGATGAATTTGACACCCCTGTATGAGATGGTCATCTAAGATCTCACTCTTCCACTAATAGAATCTTCAGCAAACAGAAGTGGAATAGAAATCACATCTCTTGAAGATGTTTGTTTCCTCCCCAAAAATCACAGAGCTCAGACAGGGGAAATTTACTTTTTCAATTTGCGAAATCTGTACCTGGTTAAGCATTTACGACCTTTTCTTTCATATATAAATTTAACTCCCAAAACCCGCTGCACCTTTGGCTGTAGACAGAAGTGACAATTTTCACCTGATCTGGCTACAGGAAGCAGTTTATAGCTGTGACCAAACACAAATGCCAGGCTGCAGAGAGCTTCAAAAAAGGTGAAAATCTGACCCTTCATTGCATGAGGTATCAGATGAAAATGTTTCAAAATATAGTGTCTTCTCTAACCTGTCCATGGAGATCCCAGACTGGTGCTGCTTTTAGAAAGGGAGGCAGGGGAAAGGGAGAAGAAAATTCAGTCTGGGGGGTTTTCAGCCCCTCCTGGAGGGTGGGGCAGGTGTATTGAAGCCCCCCCTTTCCCCACCCTGAGGTGGGGGTGAGGGCTCCAATTAACCCACTCCACCCTTCAGCACCGGCTGGGGAGCCCCAAGAATGAGCTCTTTGCTGCTTTTCCCCACTTCCATTCAGAAAACAGCGAGCACTGGCAGAGAGCCATGGCCATTGCTACAAGAACCTGGCTGCAGGCTCCCAGCCCACTGCTAGATTCCCTTCCTTGCTGGAACCAACAGTGAACTTCTGTTTGGTCTGGGCAAATGTTGTAACTCAGAGCACTTTGAACAAATTGTTCTGAGTTACAGCTGGGAGCTGCACTTCTGTCTGCACCCTTTATGACTATCAGTTTGGATTACCGCAGCAAGCTCTAGTGGGGGCTTCCTTGTTTAGCTATGACTAAGGACCTACCGAATTCCTGGCAGAAGTGGAGTGAACTGTGGCTCCTTTAATTTTGCAGGTTCCCCCTGTCCTGATGGCTGATTGGTAGAGGGGTCCTGCTTGTGGCTCACTCCTGTTCAGCAGAGAGGCAAAAACTGCAGTTTTAAACATGGCCCTGTTTTTGCCTTCTACTGCCGATTGGCCCCAGACAGCCCTGCTGTTTGCAGCTGATGGGCAGGGAGGCAAAAAAGGCACCGTGTTTAAAACTGAGATTTTATCTTCCCTGCTGATCAGGAGGGAGTGATGGGGTCCTCCACTAATCAGCGGGCAAGGGGAGGGGAGGAAGAGGTGAGGTGCGTGTGGGGAAACATGCAAATTAAAGGAGCTGCCATGCATTCTACTTCCGCCATAAATTTGGTAGGTCCCTAGCTATGACCCTCTTCCAACATATCTTACCTTATAAGGCCCAGAATCATCCTTCTGGTCTTTTTTTGTAGCTGCAGTTGCAGTACTGTCACCATGACCTTGTTTTGTGGCCATTGTTTCCTGTGCTGCTCTCCTGGGCCATAAGCGCTTAATGAAAGGTGAAATTATAGGGTAGATATATGGCTCAAGAAACTTCTTGTAGACCCAGAGAAGAATTGGAATGACAATGCAAGGAATGCACACCATGGCTCTTCTTGATCTGACAACAGAAGCTGTTGATACAAGAGAAAAAGTTTAGGATGATGGAAAATGGTATACAATAGACTAATAAGTAAGTGAAGGTTGAGCAGTAGAAAGAGAAATTTGTTTGTTTGTTGTTTTTAACAAATAGCTTAACATGGGTGACAGAGGAAAGCTATGCTAAAACTTCAAGTAACTCAGTCCCGCCATTCAATTACGAGGGGGCTTCTGTAACAGCAAACAAGGCTTCCTCCATTTTGCTGAAAGCCCCGGGTTGGTATTCCCGACGCTTCGACAACCTTTTCAGGCTAAACCTTGTTGTTTTGTTCTGTAATTGCAAAGCTGAAATTGAGCGAGAAGTTCTCTCTGGAAAAGAAATATTTGCTGAATGTAAGGCCTTTTAGTGGTGGCCTGAAAAAGAAACAGGGAAAAGCCTCCTCAGTCAACTCCGTACAGCAGAAAAATGCTCAAAGGGTACAGTATTTCATTTGGATTCTTCCTTTAACCACGATTAAAATCTTTAAAAAAATTCTTGTAGCCAATTTAAGCCAGATTAAGGTGCTAGGTGCCAGCAAATCTTGCTAACGTCAAATAAAGCTGGGAGGGCTCAGCACCTCCCACGTCTCCAACTGAGCAACAGAGAACTCGGGCGTCCCCAAGGAAGGTGTTTGAAAACCAGGGCAACATCTCCCATACAGCAGAGCTTCCCCAATACAAAGCCCAGCAGCACTGCTGAGTTTGTTAGCTGGAAGGTCTTAAAATATTCAGCAAAGACATGGCAGGGGGCTCTATGACAGTATTGCACCTGCTTGCTTGGCAGCTGCCTCTACCTCAGTCTGGGGTTAAGGTTATGACCGATTTCACCTTTGACCTATTAATAAGCCCTGCCACTGACCGGGTCAGACCACAGGCCCCTCTTTGCCCAAGCTCCCGTGTCGCACCAGCAGCAGCTGCACCGCTGGGCCGCTGCCACAGGCGTGTATCCGGTGTGTTTTACAGACACCGCCGACACCTCCCCCTTCCGCCGACAGGGCGAGACCCCAGCGCGAGACCCCAGCACGCGCCCTCCTCTCCACCTCCTCCCTCCAGAGTCTCCCGCCGAGGTGCCGGCTGCACTTCTCGTGCTAGAGGACAGGCTGGCGATTCAGGCTGACCTTGACAGGTTCACAAGACGGGCGGATCAAAGCCCAATGACATTCAACACGGAGAAATGCCAGACGACTTGGTGGCAGCTTGTAAGTACATCAGGGAGCGCACCAGGAACTGGGAGGACGTCCGTTCACCGGCCGCGTGGGCGGGGGGCTGGACCAATGATCTCGCGAGGTCCTTCCAGCCCCAGTGTCTATGGAGTCTACAGGGTCTGAGGTCTGTGGGATCTATAGGGTCTAAACACCACTCGGCTGCGGCCGCCACCCCCCGGCTCGGGCTGGGCTGCCCACCGAGCGGCGGCGGCCGAGGCTAACAGGGCTGAGCCCCCGACGCGCCATCTCACCTCAGCCACCGACGCCCGCTCGCCCCGGAAGCCACCTCTTCACTTCCGGAAACCACCGCTTCACTTCCGGGTCAGGGAGCGCAGCCTGGGCACCAATGAGAAAGCGAGGCCCGCGGGTCACGTGCTGCGTGGGGCGGGGCTGCTCCCCTCCCCGCCGCCGCCATGACTGGTGCGGGACTTCCGGGGTGGCTCCCGGCCCGGCTGAGCTCACACACGTGCCGCGTCCCGCGCGCAGCGCAGCGACGCGGGTCGCACCATGACGCTGTATAAGGATGCCGCTGTCGGGAGCCAGGCGGCTGCAGACAACGCTCGCGTCGGTGGGAGGTTTCTGTCCAGCTTGCATTTGTGGGGGAGCGCGTTGGAGACGGAGGGTGGCTTCAGGGTTGGAATTGGACAGGACTTCGCCCCTTCTTCCTCCCCCTGGCGAAGCACGGCGGGGCTGGCGCTCGGTTTCCTTGGTGGCTGAGGGACTGAGGCAGGGGCAAGAGGTACCTAGGATCTGGCCCCGTAACTGGCAGCTCTTCCATTGACGCCCGAGGGGAGGCCGGCTGAGCCCCCTGTGCGGGCTCTGCGTGCCCATAGCACCGGAGCCAGAGACGCTCGTTTGCTTGCTTTCCGAGACAAATGGCAAAACCCTGTTTTGCAACACTTGTCGTGGTTGCATTTTGCAGAAAAACACCGGTGAAGCTCAGGCAACGTTAAAATGCTGTTTAAACGCACTTCACTGTCTGCACAAAGAGCAGCTGCGCGGCTGTTTCTAGAGCTCGTCCTCTCTTCTGCGCTTGGGCCAGCATTTATCGCAGACAAAAAGAAGTGCTACGGCAGTGAGACGCTCACATCACCATTGCTGCGCACGGGGTGCCCCTGTTCTAAAGCACAAAAGAAATGAACTATTCAGCATCCCACAGACCAGCTGGTTCTCATAGACATTATTTGTCCATCATCAATTAACATCATTGATGTTAATCAATAAGGAGAGGCTGAAAGAGCTGGGCCTATTTAGTCCAGGGAATGATTGAGAAGAATGATTAGGAGCCTTCAACTACCTGCAGGGGAGTTTCAAGGGGATGGAGCTGGGCTGTGGTGGCAGGTGACAGAACAAGGAGCAATGGCCTTAAGTTGCAGCAAGGGAATTTTAGGTTGGATATTAAGAAGAATTTTCTCACCAGGAGGGCAGTAAAACACTGGAACAGGCTACCCAGAGAGGTGGTGCAATCTCCACCCTTGGAAGTTGTTCAGACCTGGCTAGACAAAGCTTTGGCTGGGATGATCTATTTGGGAATGGTCCTGCTTTGAGCAGAGGGTCGGGTCAGCATTTCTTAACCCATGGGTCATGACCCAAAAGTAGGTCGCAAGAATATATGAAAGGGTCATGAACAAACTTTAAAAATAGTTCCTGTTTAAAGGAGAAAAATGGGGGAAACTGGCTGCTTCCCCCCACTGGGGCCTAGGGGCAGGGAGAAGCAGGTCAGGAATGAGGGGCACTGGGTCTGAACTGGCCATTGGCTTTTACAGATGGGTCCTGGTACAAAAAAACCCAGAACCACTGGACTAGATGACCTCCCTTCCAACCCTTACTTTCTATGATTCAATAACTAAACACGGATAAATGGAATGTTGTCATCACCTTTCAACACTCAACATTTCTCTCAATTAAATAAACATACTGAAGTGCAAAGAAAAAAAATCTACCAACTGAATTTATTGAAACTTTTTTGTCTTACCCTTACCGTGAATTTCCAGGCTTTACAGATTGAGATTATTTCCAACTAAAGTGGTTGCAAAGTTAAACTGTTTGTGACAAAGATGTTAGAGGAAGGAATGTGCTTTAGGAATCCACAATAGCAGGTTGGCAGCCTACAGCCCATGGAGCTGTTTCATGCAGCCCTCGGACCTGGGGCTTCTGTTCATTCAGCAACATTCAAGGGAGTAACAATTCAGCAGCATGGGGAGGGGGTGTTTTACATGGCAGTCACTCTCCCCATGCCTTGAGAAAAAGGGAACTTGGTCCTAATGCCCACCTTCTCACCTAACTGGGTGATGCTTTAAAGCAGGAAT
>NW_005842412.1:253686-254640 GCF_000455745.1 Alligator sinensis | reverse complement strand
TCCCCCAGCCCCCCCCTGCCTGCATGGCTTGTGCTGGTCTTCATGGAGACCTCAGCCTCACCGGTAGTGCATGCAGCAGAGCCGCCCTGTGACCTGCACACACTGGGCAGGGGCACGCATGCCGGGGACTGCAAGGAGCTGACGCAGAGCCACGATCCCCTGCATGCGTGCCCCTGCCCAGACCGTGCATGCTACAGATTGTGGCTCCAAAGCAAGCTGCCCACATTCCCAGCACATCCAGAGCAGCCCCCTGTGCTGCTCTGCTGCTGGTGAGACTGAGGTCTCCATGAAGATGCACAAGCTATGCAGGCAGGGGTGGCTGGGAAATGGAGTCCCTGGCTGATCAGATTGGGCCCACGGGCCAGATGTTCCCCTCCTCCCTGCTTTAAAGGTTGCAGACCACTGCCCAATAGCATAATAAAACCTTTGAAAAGAATAAACTGTTAGGCATGCTTATTTTTTAACATTTAACAAGCAAAACTCTTAAAAGAATTAATTTTTAAAAATATATGCACATACAATCAGACTTTTTCTTTTTATTTATGTACATCTGTTACATCAGATTTACTCCCGAGCCATAAGCTTCTGCTTCTTCAGCTTCTTCTGGGATATCTGAAAAAAAAGGAAAGCGTTAGGAGTGAAAGTCTACACAGAACAGGGAGATAATGCCAAGTGATTCTCACAGCATTTGCTCAAAGTCACTTTTCTTTTGGGGAAGGAGAAAGGATTACTACCACTGACAAATTCTTACCGGTAATCCTGAATATGGAAAATTCCACATTACCTCCAAGAAATTTAAAGCATACCTGCACTGCATAGCTTATCGTCGCATGTGGCAGTCCATTCAAGTGTTTCATGCTTATTATGCATGTATTATCCACCTGAAGTAGAAGCAATGTAGCCCATTTCTGCAGTGGACTAATTTGCCTACCCACAGTCCTGTGCAAATGCACC
>NW_005842412.1:241376-253655 GCF_000455745.1 Alligator sinensis | reverse complement strand
AGGTAGGATGGAAGAGCAATCTGCCAAGTATGCAGCACACCTTCAGTAATTTTCATAGCTGCCCTACTGAGAAAGCATAGGTGAATTTTGACTAGCTTCAGAATCTGGTGTTGCACTTGTGTGGCATCAAGCACTTACAAAGGAATTAGTTTCACCTGTAAAATTTGCAACAGAAGCATGAAATATCAGAAGTCCTACTAGAAATCAGATGGTTACTTAAATTGAAATGACTTAATCCACTAAGTTTCTACTCTTCATTAAGTTTCTCAGGGCTCGTCTACACTTGAAAATCCTTTCAGAATAAGGGAAACTGTGAGAGCAATATACAACTATTCCTGAACAACTCCATGTGTGGACATCTTCCCACAGACTCAGTGTGTGTATGAATTCAGTTATTTAGGAACATTCCTTGCCCTAAACCAGAAACTGGGAAACAAGCTGAAACTATCTTTTCACTAGTTTTCAAGGCGTTTCTTCCATACCCTGCACCAAGTATTAAGGCCGCTCAGCAGGTATTTTGCTTTCATGATTATTCCCAAAGGTGTATCCTAAGATGACCCAGCAACCACATGATTTGAAAAACAATTTAAAATGCCTCAGATTTTTTAAACACACTGACAAGAGTTCTGGCCAAATTTAGAGTTAAATCTGAAATTAAGTGGCCAAGAGTTTCACTACTAAATTTTTCTAACCTTTTTCTTTTGTGCAACTTCCTCTTCTGGTTTAGGAACAATCTGCTCCTTCTCAGTGAGGATCATCTCAATGTGACAGGGGGAACTCATGTAGGGGTTGATCCGACCGTGGGCCCTGTAGGTACGTCTGCGCATTTTAGGGGCCTTGTTCACCTGGATGTGCTCTATTACCAAAGAATCCACATCAAGACCCTGAAGGAAATACAAAACAAACATGTAATTAATTCACACAAGGTCTGTTTTTGTCTATAAACCAAACAGCCTTATACCAAAAGAAGACACACACTAAAAACCAGTATGTGGAAACAAAAACTCAAAACTAAATATCAAATACCATTACACTTTATCTAGCTAAAAAGCTTTGTAAGACCTTGAGCATTTTTCTCAAAAACGTACAATCTAAAATTTTAAAATACTGATGGCTCAGAAAAAACAGTTTGTTTCATGATTATTCCAAAGGTGTCCTAAGATAGTCATCACTGCCATCAAAAATAACTACAATTCAGTACTAAGAATATTTTAAAACTAAGCTACAAATTAGTAAGGGTATATCCTTAATTCTGTAAGTTTCAAAACTCCTCTCTGCCACACACTGTAAGCATGCAAGTTGATAATTTAGTGCATAAACTGTGTTTAAGTTGTAAGCCTTCCTTATGTTTTGTTCCCAACAATTTGTACAATTTGTGCAGCAGACAATGACAAACCAAAACCCCAAATCCAGACCAGAGTGCTGCAAGCTCTCCCTCTCTGTATAAAGTAAGTAATATCACCTTTGGTTTTTAGTTCTCAGTTCAGGACTACTGGTATCCCAAGATACTGAACTGGCTCTACTGGTCGATTTGTATTCTTTGCTTACTTTAAGCTCAGCATTACTCTCGGCGTTCTTGAGCATGTGCAGTAAGAACTCAGCGCTTTTTTTAGGCCAACGGCCCTGTGTCCAGCCCCACTGCTTGGCCTGCAAGATTAAGATTCAGATTAGTTGTAGTTTTACTTAAAACAAAAACAATTGTCCATCTTTTAATAAAGGTTGCTCAGAACTCGAAAGTTCTTTTCATGGTTAATCCAAAGGTGTCCTAAGAAAGTCATCACAGCAACCACAACTGACCATACACACTATTCTAATTTTACACAAAATCCTGCCTGAATTCACTTAATACACCAAAATAACTAGAATTCATTTAAAACGTACCTTCTGCACAGTTGAAGTGCTCAAAGTCAGCAATGATTACTGGTGCCCTAGACAGCATAAGCAGAAGCTGCCAACTATGTTAAATCATGCTGTAGCTTACATTTTTAAGATAGGAATGAGCTTAGTCTGTGGACAGCTGTAACATTAAACAATCTTAAAAAAGAAAGGAGGACTTGCTATTGGGAGCAGCATTACCTACTCTGATTTACAGTTAAGTCTGTCTGCTTCTTCACCAGAATAAGTGAACTAAACCTCTGTAACTCTGCACCTGAACAAAACAGGTTTAAAGTTATATAGCTCTTTAGCTCCATTTAGACCAGTACAGGAGCAAACAAACTTAACAGCTATAGTCAAACAGCTTGTACTGTTACAATTTAGTATTGGCGTAATGTTTCTGCCCACATGCTCACACTTACTTCTCACTTAAAATTCAATGCAGCAATTCCTCTCTTCACCATAGCTGAATACCCAAAATACAATCAAGTCTTCATCTTCTACATCAATGGGAGCCAACCTTTCTGGTAGGCATGCCACAAATTAGCCCCACACCCTCCCTGACTCCACACTCTGACCACCTTCCCTTGCTCTCTCACGAGTGGGCAAAATGGTGGATCCGGCCAGTGGCCAGAATCTGTTTCCCAGCAGCTCCTGCCTGCACAGCTATCATGGCTCCATGCTTCCCAGGTCTCCATGGACACTGGTCAGGAGCTGTGTGAGCAGGGCAGCCAGCTGGGGAGGTGGCCCCTGGGGCCAGGATCTTGCAGTCCTGACACCACAGGGTGGGGCCTGGGCAGAGGCAATCTGCCCCCTGTGGAGTCTCAGCCATTGCAGGAGTGTTGGGCAGTGGGGCTGGGACCAGTGGCAGTAGGCAGGAACCACCGCCACCACAGGGGCTGCTGGGAAACGGAGTCTGCCGCAGTCTCGATCCAGCCTGTGAGCTAGCCATTGCCCACCCCTGCTCTATCTGTTGTTCTTTTTTCTGCTCCCTGCCATGTCAGCCACCCTGCTGCTTGTCCCCTCCCCAGTCTGCTCTGTCCCACAGAGCTGGCTTATGCCATTGTGGCACACATGTTTTCTAGATAATCTTTTGCTCAAAAGCAAACCTTCACATTTCAAATCTCAGACCTCACCTGGGCACATCTACCAACTCCACCGTTGTACCGACGGAAAGGAACACACTGTTTCTTTAGGGTCACATCCTTCAAGTACTTGGTGGCTTTCCGGATATGCATGCCCTTGATAGCTTGAGCAGTTTCCCGAGTGTTCTGACAAAGCAAAGCACAGTACATTAATATGTTTCTCCAAAAGCTCTTCCCTACTGACAAATTAAAGTATGCATTTACGTGAACACATGCAAGTCTCTCCTCTCTGTACCCCTAATTTCTCTATAAAAATAAAACAATGTCTTCCTTCTTTCCCAGTTTATAAAAGAAAGGAGGTGATTAATCCCATCTTACTACTCCTGCTACATTATATTATTGCAGAAACAGTTTAAAAGAAGCCAAGTCAGGGAGATTAATTTTGGGTTTTGTTTTTAGTGCAGTTTTGGTAAAGTTTTAATGAAATTTAGTACAGTTTAGTGACTCATTCTCTTCTCTCTGCAGAGAATTCCTTAATTCTGATCTGTGTCATGAAAATTACATTCTCTCAATGCGGGAGTCTCCATGCCCATTCCAAATAGCAGTTTTGTGATTCCACTATGACTGTGCTCTTGTTTTATCTCAGAGGCAGGAATTTTCAAACAGTTAAGTTCAAGTCCACTAATCATTTGAATATACTTGCCAAAACATTAAACACTAATATTAAGACAGCTTTTGGTGATGTTAAACATAATAGATAAAGAACATTCAGGTAGTTCGGGCACATAACATTTTTCATTGACTACTTCAGAAGGAAGTGGCCAGAAAAAAATGTTCATGATAAAAAAGTGATTCCTACAGCTGTATTCAAAGTGATAAATAGAAAAATAAGGGAACAAGGAAAAAAGCCACGTTGATCTCAAATCCGTATCAGGATACAAGTAGAGAAAGATAAATTCACATTGCCAAACTTCGGAAAATAAATTCAAGAATTAAATTTCTATTTCTGTCTGTAAAATGGTGTAACAGTATCCAAATCCCAAATTTTTGTCATACAACAATGACGACAAACCAATTAAAGCTCCTAGATTTTTCTAAGTGGCACAAGAAGAAAATGGGATTGATGGGAGAAATGGGCTGCTCAGAATTCAGCTGTTTTCATGATGAATCCAAAGGTGTCCTAAGAAAGTCATCACTGCAGCCCCACAGCTTTTCTTCAGGCAGGAAGGACTCACACAACACATTTCACTGTAGTTGTTAGTCCATCTGCTTTCAGAAAACTGCCAGACATGCTGCACGTACCTTAAAGTGGACCCGGAGGTTGGAGCCCCTGGACTTGCAGGCTGCGGAGACAAAAGGTGAATGGTTGCAATGTGAGCTGCACTGGAGCCGGTCTACTGGTGCCGAATCACAAGAAGTGAGGGCTGGAAGGGACCTCAGGAGGTTGAGTCCCCTCCCCTGCTCAAAGCAGCCCCAACTAGATCATCCCAGCCAAAGCTTTGTCAAGCTGGGCCTTAAAAACCTCCAAGGATGAAGCTCCCACCACCTCTCTGGTAACCTGGTTCAAGTGTTTTACTACCCTCCTAGTGAGAAATGTGTTCCTAATATCCAACTTAAGCTTCCCTTGCTGTAAGGTCAGGCCGTTTGTTACTCCTCGTTCTGTTTACATTCAGTGCTTCACCACCCTCCGAGCGAAACAGCTTTTCATCACGTCCAACCTAAGCTTCCCCTGCTGCAACTCCCGAGCATCCCCCCCCCCGCAACCAGCCTTGCCCCATTCTCTGCGCCCCCACCACACACTCACACTTGGTGGGGTTCTCCGGATCCAGGGAGTAGCGCACCATTGTCAGAGCTTAGCTGCAGAAACACGGAGAGGGTCAGTTAGCCTCAGGCACCATCGTGCCCACACCCACCAGCTGCCTGCCTCCCCTGAAAATTCATCTCGTTTTCCCGACGCGATGCGCTCAACACGGCTCACGAACCCTTGTCCAGAGCAGCCCAATGGGCAACTCGCCCTCCCCTTTAAGAGGCGTTGGGTTCTGCCGACCTGCTGCCATGCCGGGAGACTTCCCGAGCACTCGGCGTCTCGCGAGAGGGCCGGGGGAGGCGGGATTTCAGCGAGGGAGCGCAGTCAAGAGCCAGGCTGGGCGGGCGGCGAAAAGGAGCCAAGGGGCCGTGTCTCAAGTGCCGGATTCGAGCGGCGCGACCAGCATCGCTCCGGGCGGGGTCAGTCTGTTCAACGGGGTTGAGCTGGACTCCCCCGAGCTGCCCCGCGCCGGAGTGGGGCCGGGGCCGGGGTCTCCCCGAATTGAAGACGAACCCTAGTAATTGGATGCAGGGATGTATTTGGCAGCTGTGTGGGTCTGAGACAAAAAGAAATGCAAAAACCAGAACTCTTGGTTCAGAAATGATACCTTTTATTAGGCCGACAGGAATTGCAATTTCAAATATAATAATAATAATAATAATAATAATATTATTTCTTTTTTTTTTTGCAATTTCTGTTGGTCTAAAAAAAGGTATTGTCTCTGAACCAAGAGGAATAAAGTTTGCAGTCAGTGGATCCCGTGCCTGGAAAATGTATTAATGTGATATGATAATTAACATCATCCATGGGATAAACAACATCAACGGGATAATTAACATCATCCATGTCAAGGATTGAATTATTGGAGGGTCTCTGAAATTAGCCCCGCACCCCCCCCCGCGGGGGAAAGCAGTGGCAGAGGGGCAGACGGTGGGGGGAGTCCTTGCCTCTTGCCCTTCTGCACCTTGCCCCCTGCCAGCTGTCCCCCCCCTCCCCCGCCAACTCTCATGATTTTGGGTGCTGTTCTTAAAAGTCTTCAGGAACGTGAAAAACGTAGTTCTTTCTTTTACCTATATTTATATTTATATAGATAGATAAAAGAAAGAGCTACGTTTTTCACATTCCCAAACCGTAGACTTTAAGAACAACACCAAAATTATGAGAGTTGGCAACACTGCATCCGTCACTTGCCCTCGCCCCCAAACAGCTGCCTGCCTCTCTCCATGCCTGCAGCTCCTGGCGCCCACCCTCCCCACACTGCCTGCTCCATAGGACTGGCCACCCTTGCTTCCAGCCACTTCTGCTCCAGCCTGTCTTCCCCTCCCACCATTTCCCTCCCCTGCAGCCTCATCTCCCCCCACCCCATCACTTTACCTTCCAGCTGTGGCCTTACTTCAGCCCGGGCCCAGAGCACATAGCTGCCCTAGTCCAGCCTGGTAAAAGCAGCAGCTCTGGCCAGGACTCCAGAGCTCCTGCCTCAACAACTACTGGGCTGGGAGAGATGCGTGTTCTCTGTCAGCAAAGATTCTTAAGTTTTAATAGTGCAATATTTTTTTATATATTTATTCAGTGGCTCTTGGGAACACTCAATAAGCGAGCTCAACCTCAGTCAATGCTATCAATTTTATGAGGGTCAGAGGTTTTTTTCCAGCTGTTTATCCACCCAGAAGTGAAAAAAGAATCTGAAAGTCTTGTAAGGAGATCAGGGTGACTATGCCTGAAAGCTTGCTAAGAACTTTTTTTCAACTACTCAGTTGGTCTAATAAAAGAGATCACATCTACTCAAAGAACCTTACCTGCCTATGTCCTTAGATCAACACAGCTACAGCCAAAAACCTAGTAAGGAGATCAGGCTTGCCAGTGGGAACTAGGCTAGGGCTGCATCTCTCTTGACCAAAGCCCCACACATTTGCACAACAAATTGCACACTGGCCAATGTTATGGCACATCCTATTTCAAAGGAATGTCCTAGTGCATGTGGATGTTAGTGCAATTTGAATGTTAAAGTTGCTCATTATTGGCAGATTCCTGCTTCTGAACCTACCTGTAGACATCAGCAGATGCACACAATGGTACTTATATATCAGTCTGTCCCTCCCCATAAGATACCTGGAGAAGGAGGAGCAAAGGTGTAGTTTAATCAAACATTTCTGTTTTTAGAGGCACATCCTATATCCTTTTATACACAAGGCAAAATAATTAACATTCCTTATTTTCTTTCCCTTCATGCAGAGCCATAACATGGCTTTCTTTGACCCACAAATCTGACAGAACAACAGAAAACATTTTTAATAAGCAAATATCTAATACTACAACTCAAAAGTCCCTGGTGCATGTTATAGGGGTGTAGGTTGTAGCTGTGTTGGTCTCAGGACATAGGCAGACAGGGTTCTTTGGGTGAATATGATCTCTTTTATTAGACCAACTTAAAGTTGGGAAAAAAATTTATAGCAAGCTTTCGGGTTTAAAAACCCTTCATCAGGCTGAGGAAGTCTCTGCAGTTGGTGCGTACTCTTCCTGGATGGAATGAAGTCTGTTCACCCAAAGAACCTCGTCTGCCTGGCACATGTTACATTTGTGGTGCAATTAGCATGTTACTTGCACCATAAATAGTAACAGTAAATGTTCAGCCAATGTATGGTGCCATAAAGTGGCAAACCAGCTACAAAGATGTTCCACAAAATATGTGGAACATCTTTATTGCTCATTTGTATGGTGCCATAAATTGACATGTAACATCCCCATGCCAGTATTGACAATCCACTGATTGTCAGCACCAGCATTGGGAAGGGGGGCAGCATCAGCATCAGGACAGCCCCTGTCCCAATGCCAAAAATGTGCTGCTCGGGGGAGCAGGTTACTAGCTTTCTAGAATTCCTGGCAACCTTCTTACTTAGCAACTTTTTCTGCTTTGCCCTGTAGCTCCGGCAGAAGGGAGAGAGGGGTACCCTGGGACATCTACAAATTGCAACTTTTTCTCAAACCCCAGGGCTCACCAACAATCAGCTGCTTGTTGGTTCAGGGTTAGACAGCCTCAGGTCTCAAACCAGATGGTGTGCACCTGGCTTTCAACCTACCAGTACAGGGAGAGCCCAGGATCATAATCCTCCTTTACTGGCAAGTGGAAAGGGTGTGATTGGGATCTGATCCCTGATCCCAAAATTGTGCCTTCTGCCATACATGTGACATGACAGTGGGCACAATTGTTGGGGGATTGGGGATCAGATCCCATCCTGCTATTAAAAGAACACGTGCCTGGGGCTTAAAACGCCCAAATGAAACTGGAAGTCACTAACTGGAGCTTGTTACTAGCCCAGCAAAACCTACCAGCTGTATACATCACATGCGTGTACTACCAGTCCATTCTACAGATTACAGGAGAATGACAGATAGAGAAGGGTTTCATTTTTAAACAAATCTGTGCCAGTCATTTCAGCTGAAAGCACACTCAGAAGAAAACAGCTTATGACAGTTTGGAAGCACCATGCTAGACAATATGTATTGAGGAACACAAGTGTGCAAATCAGGAACCCTCTTGGTATGACAGTATTTTGGGCTTGTCTACAGAATGGGCCTCTGCCAAAATACCAATCTGAGACCCCTAGTGGAGACACCGCAGATGCTGGCATTGCTACACTTCTCTGGTTGAGATCAGCCAACCATCACAAGGACTTTTACCAGCAGAGCTATGCTGACTGGGAGATACACTGTGAGCTGACACAGCTATGCCAGCAAAACGTTTTAGTGTAGACCTGATCTTGGAAAGGAGGTAGCTTGCGTTGACCCATCTCCCAGCAGCTGTCTTTGTCTTAAGAGATGTCTCATCTAACTATATGGACTGCTTAAGCCCCAGGAGGCCTATTAAGTCATGTCAGTTGTTTGTATCAACTATTTGTCCACCAGACTTTTTTCTGAATGAATAGGAAATTCAGAGTCTTTGCTGTGTACAGACAAGGGTTGTGCTCAAATAAACCTTGTCCTTGCAACAAGGCTACGTTCAATCAATTTTTGTTCAATTAAGTGGCTTTGAGCCTGAAGGGAGGAGACAACTAAAGTTTTAATAGCCAGAAAGGAACAAGAAGTACAGCAGACAGTAGCAGCTAGATGGCAGAATAGGACGAGAATAAAGACAGAGAGAAGGGGAATGTGTAACCCAAGGGGACAGACCAGTTTGAGAAGCAGAGTAAGGATCCCGGCCTCTCAGGTAAAGCTTCTTATATGTTTCATATAATAATATGCTTATATGAAAGCAGCTAATGATAAATACATTTCAATGTATAGCATAAAAGCAAAAGAAGAGAGAGTTAAATAACTGGACTAACTGAACTGAGGATTAACAGTAAGCTCTTTGGCCTCCCGGGAACATTTCAACCAGAACTCTGGTGGAAGTCAGGTCAGGTAGCACCTTAGAAACAAACTTGTTCAGAAAAGCATAAGCTTTGTAAGCATCACCCTACTTTATAAGATGCTATGCCTTCTGCCTGACTTCAGACTAACGTGGCTAACTACCTCTCTCAACTATATTCCTGGGAATTGAACCGAAAATACTTACTTATCCAAAGTGAAACGTTTCACAGAAATAGATCTGTTTGTGTGAAACTTCCTTCAAGAAAGGTGGCTTAGCTCCAGGACAGTGTCCCTGCATCCAAACATCCTGGTGGTTAAGGCTCTTCCTGGGGATGTGAGGGACCAAGATTAAAAAAATGGTCTGAATTAGATCAGAGACAAGAAAATAACAGTCACTCAAATCCTTGTGGAGTGCCCTGACCACAATACCTTCATGGGACTCGCACATTTTATCCCCATTTTACATATGAAGGAACTAAGGCAGAGAGAGACAGGAGCCCCCTTTTTCAAGAATGCACACTGGGTCTTGATACCTAAATATCTAGGTATCCAATCTGAGATATTGAGATTTAAGACCAAATTTTTAGAGGCATTGGGCACCTCCATCTTCCATTAACTTTAAGTGGATTCTCAGCTGTTCAGAACTGTGGTCAGTCAGGTCCTAGGTTCTCAATTTGGACTCCTTAAAATGGAGGACTTCACATTAATGGACACTTGGAAATTGCAGTCAAAACTTTCTTTCTAAGGTCATATTAACTCAGCTGAGGTTGATGGGAGGGAGAGACGTTACTAGATTTACAGTTTAATTATCTAAGTTGTAAAAATTACACACAAATAATGACACGGTAGAGCTGCCCACATACCTGTCAGTCATGTCAGGAGAGGATCATCTTGAGGTGTCTCTAAACAGCTGCACTGTCAAGTCATATTTAGTCACAGTCCTTCTGAAGAAAGACATAAGTACTGGCAAATTACAAAAGAGTCATCTTCAAGGTGTCCCTTGTTGAGGTCTGAAGAACCAAGGCAACCATAAAAAGAAAGCAAAGGCCACCTTAGAAAGGTTAGTTTCTCTCTCTCTCTGTTTCTTTCTCTATAAATTGGGCCAATCCCAGTTTCTAGGGGGACTGAGAGGGTTACTTGTTTAAAACTTGCAAAAGCCATTTGAAGTCCTCAAACTAAAGTTATATATTAGCTTCTTACACAGCTGTGCCTCATCGCTGAAGAATAAGAACTTTGCTTTTGCCATTGTCTGGACCAGGGGCAGATCCAGGGGAGGATGCAGTGGTGCAGTTGTACTCCCCTTGTGTGTCCCCCCCCTGCATTTCTGCTCCCCCCCAAACTTCAAAACTAACTGCCTTGCAGTGGCATGTCTATTCAGGTAGTGCTGAGAGACTCAGTTGACTTCATGCCTTATTAGCATCTCCAAAATTCCTGTTAATCCCTTCCTATCCATAGGTGTTAATGACCCTCTAGCCTTTTTAATGGCCTTGATGTTTCGCTATTCAAACTATCTTTTCTTCTGCAGTGTTACTGCCTGTAAGCCATTCCTGGTAATCTCTCTTCTGTTTCACAGCCTTGAAGACAGCTTTGGCTAACACCCTTAACTCAGGTGTGGTAATATTAACTCAGGTGTAGAAGTGATTGGTACCGAAGTACAGTGCTGGAGGCACTGTCAAGATGCTCAAGCAGGTTAGATTTTGTTTTATTAATCTGAATAAGAGATGTACATTTAACTATAATGACTGCAGGACTAATGCCGCAGTATCTTTTGATGAGTTTTCCCCTAGTTTGTGTTTCTTTAAAAAAAACCCTTGATCTATTCTCTAGCAAATTAGTGCACATTCCAATAGTTATATTTGTTTTGCTCTGATCTTAAACTGAATAATATAGTGCTAGCCTCCTATCATATTTGTAAAGCTTCTAGTTTCTCTTTAATAGGGAAAAATGTGTTGTTATATGTGATGACGTGTGACACCATTTACACCTACCTTGCAAAACCCTGGACTTGCTCATAGTCTAGGCTTGTGGTTCTCAACCTCATTAGGTTCAAGGCACCCCTCATTAGGCTCAGGGTACCCCTTGGAAAATGCCAGCTCTTAGTTTTCATTCTTTTTTTTACTAGGAAAACATAATAGATATATTCTTCTTCCACAAAGAAATCAGAAAGACCACAACAGTTTAGAATGATTGTAATACTATGGAATCATATTTGAAATCTCTGGGTTTTTCTTGTGAATCATATTAGCACTGTTAGGTGTGCACATCTACCCAAAGAACCTTACCTGCAAACATTGTGTGGCACCCTGCGGCACTTTTGAAAGGTGCCCTGGCACCCGGGTTGAGAATCACTGGTCTAGGCTAAGGAAACAGGGCAAATGCCAAACTTCTACTCTACTATCTAGTCCTCCCTTCTGCATGTCCTCCTTCTCTGCCAATTAAGTTAATCACATTCTTATAGGAAGCACCTGTAGATTAAGCTATTCTTATTAGCAAAAATTAGGGTCAGCAGGCTGTGCCAGGATGGATTTTAGCAGAAAAGCATTATGTGCAGGTACTTGGTACCTGCAGGAATTGCTGTGCAGGTATTTTGTCTCCTGAATGTCATATTGAATGAAATAGTTTGAATGTTTGTAAAGGTTGCCCATTAGCCAGTTTCAGGAAGAAGATAGGATTTATCTCCTTATCTAGCTCATTGTTTTTGGGGCTACGTGAAAAATGTCCTGACTTCACTTAAAGCCTTAATTTAAATTGTATCTTTAGAAGTCTTTTACAAAGAAAGCAAATATCCTGAGTTCCGAGACATCAAAGCCTAGGACCTTTTAACCAAATTGCTAAGAAAAGGGTATTTACAGTGATATGGAAGAAGTCTCCCCAAGAGTAATTTAAAATGCTCAACAAAAGTAATTTCTGTTGAGTAAGATCCGAGCCCAAATTTGGGAGTAGTGACAAATTGAGTAGGAGGAGCCCACTGACGGCAGCTCTCTCAATAAAAACTGTAACTTACTGTCCCAATTTGGAGGTGACTTCACTTGCAGAACAACGAAGGAAGAATCGCAAGTGTAGCCCGGACCAGATTGATCACCTGACCCAACCTCTCCTTGAACACGAATCTCTTAGTTCACGCTGAAGCCGCGGAGCGCCCGAAAGGGACTGAAGGAAGGGGAC
>NW_005842412.1:222493-241335 GCF_000455745.1 Alligator sinensis | reverse complement strand
CACTAATTCTTATAGCATTGTTTGGGAAGGAAGTGCATTTGGAGCATTGTTTCTGATATATGTAATTATTGTGTTTTTAATGTTTGTGGTGTTTCTTAAAGCTAAGCAGTGTTATATACGTAGCAAAGAGTTTTAAAATAAAATTGTGTTGTATGAATTAAGTGTGTAATCATTGTGAAATCGTGCAATCAGCTAACTACTCCCCTAGCCAGTGCATCAAAACGAATCAGTAAATTGTGTGGGATTTTCTCTATTCCATAACCCACTAGAGACACTGAACACACTAAATACATATCAACAGTCATCTCTAATACAGGCAGTCCTCGACTTTCAACATTTCAAGTTACAACATTTTGCACTTACAACGTTTATAAATTGCCTGTTTCAGCTTTCTGACATCAGTTTCAACTTTACAACGCTTGTGACGCCATGCCAGCAAACAAGTTCACTGTGTCACCCATCTCCCTGGAGAACATCTGTCCAAATTTCCTTGGACACTTTCCTTAAAGCAGACAAGACTCCAGAAAAACCTGCAGCCAAGACTCCTGAGAAGACTCCAGCCAACAACCCTTCAAAAAGTCCAACCAAGAGCCCTTCAAAAAGTCCAGCAAAGTCACCTCAAAGAAGTCCTTCCAACTCAATATGATTGCTATTTACAATATAAATACATTAATGTAGCTATATTACTCATCTATAATAGATTGAGTACAAAATTCTGGGGTATTTTTGGTGAAAATAGGGTATCAGGCCTTGGTTCAGGAACCCATCCCCCATTTATAACATTGTTTCTTATGAGAAAATTGGTTCCGAGTTCCAACATTTCGACTTAAGATGCAGTTTTCAGGAACCAATTGTGTCGTAAATCCAAGGACTGCCTGTATTGTCAAATGGTTCTTGCACAATGGAAAGCAGAAAGAGTGCCAGTTAACTATGGGAATGACTTATTCTTCCTTTTTACTGGTAAGCATGAGACTATTAATGTCACCGATCTGGAGACACCCCAGCAGGAGGAAGGGCATGTAGCATTTTAGCCTCCTTTTACTTCCATAAATTGCCATCTGGAAGTGAATTGGCTGGGTGTTGAATGTTAGTTGTTAGACTACTAGATGAGAAGGGGTATTAGTTGTTGCAGCTTTGTTTCAAAGGTTAGCAGCCACACCCCGACCTAGTTTAGCTTATATTTGGGACTAGAATCAAGGTTGACACGGTTTCCTGCATGTCATTTAGATTTATGCAGGGCCTGGTTCAGGTCCTGCTCTGGGAGCACTCAACAATTATGTTAGATACACTATAGGCTAAATCTATACATCCACAAAAAACCTTATGGTTGCCACCTAACCTGCCTGTATCCTCTGAGGGGCTTGATCCTGTAGCTTACCTCGTGAAGCGGGCGCCATACAAAATGCAGGTGGTACTTTTCCTTTATAACACGGCAACGGACCTGGAGGAGGAGGAGGTGGTGACTGTGGTGTCCCCCTTTCATACAATTGGATGGAGAGGACTCCCAGAGCTTGGGGGACAGCTTTGATTATTTCCTCCGCCTAAGAGGGTCCAAACCCACTTCTCCAAAGGCTGCCATAACTAGCAGGATATTCCTGTTCAAGCTGCTACACTCTACAGAAAATAAAAACTGGGCATGCCTACACATGCCCTTGACTGTGCAGCTGGTACTAAATGACTGCACAGTACCCACTGGCACTGTGCAGTCCCAATGGCGCATGGGTCGTTTTTTACCCTAACGCACAGCAGCAACGAGTTTGTCCCATGCAACGAGCTCATTGCTACTGTGCAGTAGTGGCAGTGTCACGGTTAGTGCCCGCTGATGCTACATTGGCATAGGGACAAGCTACATAGTGCCACTGTGTCCTTCTCTGGCATTTTTTAGGTGGTGGATTTCTGTCAATCCCATTCTTAAGCACCCAGATCTCCCCATACAGTGTATAGGGAGTGTGGGTGACTACGGGGAGGGCTGAGGTTCCATCAGGCAGCAAAACTACCTCCAAGTTAGGTACTATAGTTCTGAGCACTGCGACACTGAAGTCCCTTGGTAGGCTCAGCTACAACTAAACAGCCCTGTCAATTCCACTAAAGCAGCCAAAGACACCAGAAATTACCTAGATCCATCATCTCCAAACATGAAACATGATTAGTGAAAGAACAGGTTAGGGACTATTTAGAAAAGCTGGACATATACAAGTCCATGGGGCTGGATGGGATACACCCAAGGGAGCTGGGGGAGGTGGCTAATGAGATTGCAGCGCCACTGGCCATCATCTTTGAAAACTCATGGTGATAAGGAGAAGTCCTGGATGATTGGATAAGGGCAAACATAGTGCCCTTATTTAAGAAAGGGAAGAAGGAGGATCCGGGGAACTACAGACCAGTCAGCCTCACCTCAGTCCCTGGAAAAATCATGGAGGAGATCCTCAAGGAATCTATTTCTAAGCACTTGGAGGAGAAGAAGGTGATTAGGAACAGTCAGCTTGGATTCACCAGGGGCAAGTCATGACTGACCAACCCGATTGCCTTCTATTCTATGATGAGGTGACTGGCTCTGTGGATGTGGTGGTACACCTTGACTTTAGCAAGGCTTTTGATAAGGTCTCCCACATTTTTGCTGGCAATCTAAGGAAGTACGGGCTGGATGAATGTGTACTGTAAGAGGGGGATAGAAAACTGACTGGAGCATCAGGCTCAGAGGGTAGTGATCAATGACTCGATGTCTGTTTGGCAGCTGGTATCAAGTGGAGTGCCCCAGCAGTTGGTCCTGGAGCCATTTTTGTTCAGTGTCTTCATCAGTGACCTGCAAGATGGCACAGAGTGCACCATCAGCAAGTGGTGGGCTAGGAATAAGAGTAACCTAGACAAATTGGAGGATCAGGCCAAAATAAATCTCATGAGGTTCAACAAGGACAAGTGCAAAGTCCTGAGGTATAGGACGGAACAATCCCATGCACCGGTACAGGCTGGGGGCTGACTGGCTGGGCAGTAGCTCTGCAGAACAGAACCTGGGGGGGAACAAGCTGAACATGAGCCCTGAGTGTGCCCTTGTTGCCAAGAAGGCTAACAGCATACTGGGCTGCATTGGTAGGAGTGTTGCTGCCAGGTCAAGGGAAGTGATTCTTCCCCTCTATTCAGCATGGTGAGGCCACATCTAAAATACTGTGTTCAGTTTTAGGCCCCCCACTGCAGAAGGGATGTGGACAAATTGGAGAGAGTCCAGAGGAGAGCAACAAAAATAGTTTGGGGGCTGGAGCACATGACTTCTGAGGACAGGCTGAGGGAACTGGGCTTATTTAGTCTGGAGAAGAGAAGACTGAGAGGGGATTTATTAGCAGCCTTCAACTATCTGAAGGGAGGTTTGAAAGAGAATGGAGCTAGACTCTTCTCAGTGGCAGCAGATGACAGAACAAGGAGCAACAGTCTTAAGTTGCAGCAAAGGAAGTTTAGGTAAGATATTAGGAAGAATTTTCTCACTAGGAGGGTAGTAAAACATTGGAACAGGTTAAACACAGAGGTTGTGGACTTTCTATCCTTGGAGTTTTTCAAGACTCAGCAAGACAAAGCTTTGGCTGGGATGATCTAGTTGGTGGTGGTCCTGCTTTGAGCAGGGGGTTAGACTAGATGACCTCCCAAGGTCCCTTCTTCTAACCCTAATTTTTTATGATTCTATGATCTCCATTACTGCCCAAGTCAGGGAGAAAGGAAGTTTTACGGCACACTGTGAAAGCTGATGTATAAAGAGCATGGGGAAGAAGTAGGACTCATAACCCTGGGGCTCTCACAGATAATGCCCTACCAGCCACTGTTCCCTCCTATATATAACAGTGGGACTTCTGCATGCAGACTCTCTAATCTTCTGGTTCCCCACTAGCACTGTGTATACTGGTAGACCTATTACTCTGCAGCATGAGGAGACACTAGAAAGGACACTGCTGGTGGAGATCAACACTAAAATGGGCTAAATACTGAAAAATTCACTCCAGGACAGTCCTGTCTTGGCAGCAAGATATGCCAACTGTTTCCATGGTTGTAGACAGCAGAACACCTAGACAAAATGGAACAGGTCTTGCTTATGCAGTAAAAGCCCCTGCCATAAGAATGTGTAGCTGGTCTAAGATAGATAAAAAAATATATAGCTATGTGGATGTCTGAATGTAAGTGACTAAATAGTCTAAGATTCCCTTGGAAACCTCCTGAACTACAGGCTTTCCACACAAGACAACCTAGGGTACACATCTACCCCCGGACAGTAGCACAGAAACAGCATGGGAAGCACTGCTTCACCACCAGTGAAGTTTCTGTCCTTACCGGACCCACCTGTTCCATTGGCTAAGCGTAACCTACGTTGAGTAGCAAATGAGCAGTCATTCAGACAGACTTCAGCAGGCTTTCCATGTCATCCAGTGACTTCTGGAATAGCAAAAGAAGCACATCTGCCTGCTCGCTACATACTGGAATAGAGAAACACATGGCAACTTACTTCTTTGTGTTAAATGGTTTTTTTAATGTTAGCAAAACATTCCTTTAGATTTTGCAGGGCGGCAACTGCTTGTTTAGGGCTTTAATAGGCAGATCATGATCAGTTGTTCATTGAGCTAATAAAGACATGTAAACTATCATTTAAATGCCTGACAGTAAAAAACATATTTGGGTTCAATTAAACTTTGAGTTTATGTTGGCGTTTACCTGTCTGATTCACAGCCAACAAGATGTTGATCTAAGGGCTTTAGTGGTTAACGATGCCAAAAAATATCCCTGGAAACCTGCTAACCATGTCCTCTGAGGCCACGTGCATTATTCATTATGGCACATAGCTTTAAATACTTGTTATGACCCAAGTCATACCCAAAATAGATCAAGAAGTCACCCTTGATCTCTCTCCATCTGGCATCTCTCTTGCTTTGTCACCCTGTTTTGCCCTGATTTCCTGTTTTACAAACTCCTCCACAGCTGGACTCTATGGTAAACCACCCTCATTTCCTAACCTCTCTTCCAGTGAAACCAACTGGCACGTGTACTATGCACATCTTTTAACAGACAGCATTAGAGGAGGCTCAGAAGCAAGGGGGTCAGACAACAGAGGCACCACTGTAAGCACAGAGCAGTCTGGGAACGGGCCTATACATGTTTTCAGGTGGTAGGACTCTGCAAGCCATGTCTCGCCACATGTACCACAGGTTCTGAATAAATGGATGTGTCTGCTAAAGAACTGGGGACTAATACTGGAGGATGCCAGACCTGTGACTGAAGACAGACAGTGTTTCAGCAGACAGATAAAACTATTCATGGCGTGGAACACAGCCTAGTCAAAAACCGGCAGGAAATAAACATCCCTCCTGCTCACTCAAGAGGCAGGTGTGCCTGAAAAAGGGTGTTTATGCCTGGAAGCTTGCAAAGAACAATTTTTCTAACTATTTAGTTGATCTAATAAAAGACTGTTGCACTTAGAAACTGGATTTTTAACCTAGTACTTGAAGAATTGACACAGCACTTGGTTGATTAATAGCAGAAAGACTTGCTTTAATAAGTACCAACAAGCTATAAAACTAAACGACAGAAAAAGGCTGTTTCTTAATATTCAATAAATGAGCTATATTGCCACACAGTCCTTGTATTAGCTGCAGGAGATTCTTTTCTCATGCAGGCCAAAAGCCAGTTCAAGTCTTCGGCTTTCTCAAAGTGTGGATCCGTAACCTTAGTCCAGCTGGGGACAGGTTATGGTGTCCCTTTTTGCCTCTGGAGAAGATGCCCACCATCTGCTGGCAACTCTTTCCTTCTTATACTTGTTCAATTGTATAGCTTCAAAGCATTCTTTCTTGACAGTTGGTTAATCAAAGTCCGAACAAAGCAGGCAAGAATGGAATTAACATATTACAATTGTATCCTGTTTGTGTGGCTGTGAAGGTTGCAAAATTTTGATCAGTTTTGGAATTAAATGGGATGGGTATTGATTGAATGAGATACCTTTAGGAAGTCAATTACAGAATACTATCTTTCTGTAGTTATTTTAACAATGGAGCTGCATCAAATGGCTTATGGAGATATCTGACAGGCATTGAATGCCTGTTTTGAGAGAGATATGTCTTGATTAAGGGAAGATATTACAAGTTTCGTTGGGTACATGGGATACCTTTTATTAGACAAAAGCAGGTCTGTTAAAATGTAAATGTAGGTAATAAGGACAATAGGTGTGAGTTTCAGGAAAATACCCTGGGTTAGCATAACAAAACATTTAGAGGCTGACTGCCTATTTTGAGAAATATGCCTTAATTAATGAATGCAAACACGAGGTAGTAAGGATCAAAGGCCACTGGGGACAATAGGTGCAAGTTAGTTTTGCGTTAGACTGATTTAGGATAATAAACATTGGGTATGTTTGCAATTAACAGAGAAGATGTAACACAGGAGATGTGATGATCAGTTTGGGATTGCTTTCTTTCACATGGTCCCAGCCACAATCTTGCATTTTTGTACAAAAGGTGTTATTTTAGCAGTTTAACAATTTAAATTACATGTGTAGGTCTGGCCAAGCTTTTACAGCTATCAGGTGTCACATTTACCGAAAGAACCTTGTCTGCCTAGGTAACGTCCTCAGCATCTCTTCCATAATCTCCTCTTGCTGTCACACTAACCTGAACATGCCCATAACCATACTCCTGACTTTTCCCCCAAAACCTTCTCCATTCACCTCCTGTTTGTCACTGTTGACACCTCCCATGCAGCCGGGGGCTATTTCTGACTCCTCCCTTTCTCCTGACTCATCCAGGGCATGCCCAAATTCAGCCACTTCTTCCTCTGCAATAGCTCCAAGATTTGTAGAATTTTTAAAATTTCCCTTCCCATCATCAAATGTTTTCCTCGGGTCCTTACTGTATCCTACCTTGATGGTTGCAACAGTCTCCTCTCCACAACACACATTGTCCCATTTCAGTTTGACAAAACACAACCTCTCTACTTATTCACACTGCTTATTGATTTGATCACATCACTTTGAAGTTTCCTACTGGCTCCCCATCTGCTATAGCATCCTATTTTAAAGTAACGGATACTTTCTTCAAAATTTGATATGTATCTCTTCCTCCTTCCTAATCTTTGGTGGCAGAGCTGGGGAGAAGAGTGGGGAAGAAACCCCACTCACCATCCTGCCTCGGCTGTCTGGTGCCCCGAGACTTACCAGATGCCTGGCCCCAGGCCTGGCCCCAGCACTGGAGCAACAGAGCTGGTGTCCCCGCTCATTCCTGGAGATGAGCGGCAGAGCTGGGAACCAGTGCTCCAAAAGGCCACCAGCTCAAGCCAGAAGTCCTGATGGGGACATTGCTGTGGCTCCTTAGAAGCCTCTCAAGTGAGGCAGGAGCCAGCTGATTGCAAGCCATTCTCCGTTATAGCGGAAGGGAGCAGCCCCAGCTGTGCAGCAGAGACAGCTGGTGATTGACTCTAGGAATTGGGTGGAAGCCTGACAAACTTCCAGGAAACCAGATCCAGCGGTGAGCTGAGGAGAGAGCATATCCAGTGGCAGATAGGTGAGAAGCACCCTATCTGCTCACCTTTTCTTATATCAATAGAAGATGGACTCCAGGAGATACCAGGAGCCAAGGCCAGCACTTACAGGCATGATACTGGGGCACAGCTTTAATAGTGACTGATAAATATCCAGAGGTATGGGGCAGGAGTGTAGGGGTAGAGGAGCTCCCAAACTTGGCCCTTAAGGCCCTATACTGCATAGTAAATTATGATACAAGACCAACTTGAATGGGCAGGTTATCGCTTACCCCTTTGCAGGAGAACAGTGATGGTCGTTAGCCTATTTCCTCCTATTATTAATTCCATCAAAGTCATGGCGGGTGAGGCAGGTTAAGGACTGTGACAGTTCTCCCTTGTGAGGAGAGAAGGAAAAACCCCTAAAGCCCAGCAAGGGACCCTAAAAGGACGCAGATGCCAAGCTCGACGAGCATTACCCTCAAGGTGTCGGCAACTCGGTAACATCCTTCCTGATGGACTTTCATATCCTCCTCTCCCTCTCCACCCCCATGGTCCTGTCTGTGTTCTCATCCTCATCAGTCTATTTGTCAGCCTTTTAAACAATGACTGCACATCACCAGATGTATGACAGCACTTCCCTGAATGCACCCATAAAGCCCCTGTTCCCTCCGATTTTTAAATACTGTTTAAAAGCCCACTTCTGCTTTGCTTTTGATGGCAGATTAGTATAGAAAATCCCTCTTCTGGTTCCCCTCCTTTGACCTCCATCTCCCTGTCCTCGTGGCCTTGTCTGTTCTTACCTGCCCCTGCAACCAGAAGTTCTGGCCGCAGACAGCAGCCACCATTGGCAAGTGAGCAGAGCACATTCACATCCACACGTTCCTGGTGGCTCCATGTAGTCCCAAGGCAGCAGCTGGGCTGTGGGAATGAAAAAAGGTGCGCCATGGGAAGGCACCAGCTGCTAAAGGGGCTGCTACCACCAGCAGGAGGTGTAGGAGTATCTCCATGTGTCTTCTGCCAGCTGTTGGATGGTGGCAAAAGCCTTAGGGCCTTGTTACAACTTACACTGTGAGCTGCACAAATGCAGATCAGTGTTAATGCTAGCTTGGAGTTTGGAGCAGTTATACCCTTAGTCTAGAAACCTTCTTTGACTGTCCCCCGCACAGCTGTGGCTTGCCACTAGAGGGCTGGTGAGCCAGGACAGGCTTTGACACCTGCTCTAGGGGTGGTGTGAGAGATCCTGGGATACTGGAGGGCTTCAATTTGGGCAGTGCATCTGTGGGGAGTGGCCACACCTAAATGGAACAGGAACTGGGTAGCGTGGATCAGAGATAATCCTGCCCTGGAGTGGCCTAACTTTGAGCTGCATAATAAATCCTTAAAATCACTTTAAGGTATTAATGTGAGGACAGCCCAGGGGTTAAGAGTTCCAGGACCCGCCCAAAATTACCCTGTACAAGCCCCTTACTTCCCAGAGATGATGTAACTCTTTAGCTTTCACCTGCTGTGGGACAGGAATATACATGAACAACAATTACTGTGGAGCAGCTGACACATGAGAAATTCCCTCACCCTCCTTTAACTTCATATAATTTGTTCATCTACCTGTACTTGAATCATCACACTAAATTGTGCAAATGTGTGTGTAATGAAATAGCTAACAATGCTAACATTTCAATAAATATCCAAGCTAACATCTCACTGAGAAAAAAGGAGGTTTCAGACCTCTCAGAAGTATTGTGCTAGAGGAGCCTGGAAACTTGAGCAGCATTGTCATGCTTGAGGGTGTTTTTGGGGTAGGAGAAATTAAATGAAAGCAGTGATTCTAGGGAACAACAAGGACTCTCAGAGAGTTGCTGGCCTGTAGGATAGACTTGTTCTGTTTCTAAGGCCCAAGCTTACATATGCCTGTCTTGCTTTAAATGAAAGAAAGAAAGCATGATAAGGTATGGCTTGTAGTTTAAAACATTAGCCATGTACTTTAACATGGATGACACTAAGCATAGTAATTCACAGCCAAGGATCAACTGAACATCTGTTGAAATAAAGAATTCGGTCCAAAAGACAAAGGAAGAAGGTTTTCCGATGCAGCAAAAGAAAGAAATTCTAGCAAGAAGTTACTACCCCCAAAGTCTGCATGCAAAACAGCAATAAGCATAATTAATACAGTACTGAACACACACAAAGCAGTTAACTAATAATTAATTAAGTTCTTAACAAAACCCTGCATGCTGAGAAATATATTGCACAGAGGAATAAAGATCAGCAGGTTTGAGTCCAGCCTGACATACCAAATCCAAGTTTCACAGGTGTTAAGCACCTGCAGCACACATGGACATCAGCTGGCTTTGCATGCATTCAGCAACTCTAAAAATCAAGCTCTGAAAGTCTTGATTAGTGGCCACTTTTGGAAATGTAACCTTTAAAATAATTTGTGCAAGTCCACATGGTAAAAAGACATCTGGGCAAGGAGTAGGACTTGGGACTTCCCTGCTGCCATCATGTGTACCACCAGACTATGCTGATTCAATGTCAAATGTCCAGATTTGGGTACTGTTACTCACAGTACTAGTACCATATTCTTAAATAGTCCTAATGGAGGCAATGGGACTACTTGTGGTCAATCCCTGCCTCAACACAGTAAGGACATCAGACTATCTCATGAAAAAATGAAGAAATAAACTATCAATGAGTCCTTGGAGATTAAATGAATATGACCATTCTAATTCATTTCTAAAAAAACCCAACCTCTCCAAAACACTTTCTTTAACAAGGCCTGAAAGACACAGAAACCTCAGTGTCAACAGCTTGAGTGCTCTAGAAAACCTCAGCATGCAGTGAAGATGAATTGGCTTTTATAATCTTTGGCCTATATTTAATTCCACCCTTCTAAAACAGTACCATGGAAACTGTCATCCTCTCAGAAAATGCATCCCCTTAGGAAACGATATTTCTGCTGGACAGTCACCAAGGGTGTGTGTATACTGCAGGGGGAAGGTGTGATCCCAATGTCAGCAGGGAAACCCACAACCTATTTAACTAGCACAGGCAACAGTAATGAAGACGCATAGGCTTTTGCATAAGTTGCAATTCAAGTATGTATTCAGGGCTCCTGGCAGGTGGTACTCTGGTTGGTAACCCAGGGCTAGAGCTTGTACCACCATGTCCTTGCTACTCTTGTGACCTGTGCTAGCTAGATTCAAACAAGTATGGGTTTTCTGGAGACCCCCGTCCTCTCCCCAACACACACCCTTACTGCAGGGATTGGGCCAGTCATCTACATAGATTTAAAGTGTGTTGATAAGGAACCTCATTCCCCTATGAATTTAAAAAGCCCCTCCTAAGCTTGTGGGGAGTTCCAGTCTAGCTCAAGCAAACTTTAAGCAGAGGAGCATCAGAAAGTTTGAGGGGTAGAAAAGGCAGCTGGTCCACTACAAACCAGGGAGGGGAAGTCTCATGTTTTCAGAGGATAACCTTTATTTCTCATTGCTGGGTACAGAGAAGTGAAGCAACTTCTTCCTCCCTCCAGTCTTCTAAGGGTGAGGTCTAAAGGCAAAGACCATGTCAGTACCATGGGACAAAGATTGGGGTATTGCAGAGGAGCAATAGCAGATGGTTACCAGCTAGAAAGAGGGAAACAGCAGCTAAGAGACGGTGCGCTGAATGAAGAGTCTTCTGGTGACTAGGGCAAGACAGAGGTCTTGGGACAAAAGCAAATATAACGAGATTGGCTCAGATGGGTCAAAAGGGACAATGGGAGCAGTCTCTGCTAGAAAGGGTCATAGGTAAAGAGCCGTCCTTGGCCAAAAGTCAACCGATCATGGGAACAGAGAGGCACAACAAGAGAGAGCCGGTGGTTCAAAGCACGCTAAAAATCCTGCTGCTGATGGGGATGCCTGGAGGCAGGTACACACTGCAACTCTACTTGCTGTGTGACAGCCTTAAGAGGAACTAACATTTCCCAGGAATTCAGGGATTTACTTGTCAGACACACAGTAGCCCTAAGAGCTACAGTCTAAACATTGCACTAGCGGAACATGTGCTTGATAAGAAGTCACGAATACATGCCATGGGATTTAGCGGTGGACATGAGGCCCACTGTGGGTTTGCAGATTGCTGGCAGGGTCCACTGTAAATATTCATTCACAATCAAAGGCATTCATTTAAGGATTATGGGCTGTGGATTCTGTGGTAAAGTAAATTTGCAGCTAACAGGACCTTTAGTTGTGGCACCATTTAACTGGTTATCTAGCTGCAATATGTTCTTCTTGGTCACTTTTACTGCCTCTAAAAAGCAGAAGGGATATTGAATCTGAAAGATGTGGCATAAGAAATCAGCTTAGGAGAAATATGAGAGGGTTGCCTTCAACAAAGAGCACTCAACAGAAATCAAGCAGGGACATCAATAGAGGATAATGCCATGGAAGAATGTGGTCTGGCTTCACAAAACCTGTAGGAGATTAGCTTCTTCTGTAAGCAAGAAGGCTTGTTTAGCAAAGAGCATGAAGAGGCGAAGTGCTGTGCCATAACTGGCATGTTCATAGGGGTCCAGCTTTTTGAAAGGCGTCACTGTTAAGGGTGGGGGGAGGAATTATTGAGCACGGTTCACAGAGGAATGACTTTGAAGTAAATGAAACCAAGGCTTTGTTTGCACTGGGCTTTCAGTTATAGCTACTGGAGTAGCTGAACCAGTGCGATTCCCTAGCACAGAAAGGCAAGGCTACAATTTGCATAGGTGCAGCTTGAAACTGTGACAAACTACACACACCAGTGCAAATCCAGATTCACCGAGGCACCTAATGCAACCGCACTAGTGGTCAGCCACCAATGTCTGCGACCAAGGTATATTTCCAGCGCAGATGCTAATTCACATGCCCACAATGACAGTCATATTGCCTGAAACATTTCAAACAAGTTTGGACAAATCAGAAGAATGCAAGCTGCTGCAAATGAACCTACCCCAAGAGGTAACTGGCTAGGTGATCTAATGGAAAAAAATACCCTCTCTAACTACTTTTGTGATCCCAGAAGGTCATGTCGCCTGTGAGACAGCGCTCAGAGAAGCAGCAGAGTCTCATTTGCTGAAAGTCACTGAAGATGGAGCCAGGAATGCTTTACCCATCTGAATGAATGAGTGTCTCCAGGTTAAGCATCTGGAAATATTACTCAGGGAAATATCTTGTCTTGAAAGAGTGGAACAAAACACTCCGTTGCATGACAGAACACAGAACTACAGATCAAAAAAGAACAATTCCAGCATGAATGGGCACAGATTAGTGTGATGATAAAACAGAAGTGTGACATAGTTCCTCTTCTGTTAGCATGGACAGTTACAAAAGCAAACTAGATTTACTCAGCTTGCAAGTTCTTTGCATCTTTACTGTTCTGTGTTCAATGGGGCCCTGGTACATGAGATCCAGGTGCTAGAGCAATGCTAGTAAATAACAAACTGGAAATCCCCTTTCTTATTATAAATATATAGACCAATAGTGTATTGGGGTGGTCTGCTCCTTTAAGAGGGGACAATCCGCCCTATAGCATTTGGATGGGCAGAGAGAGTGTCCTGCTAGGAGCTTTAAAAAACTCCCAAAAGGGTAAAGAGGAGAGAAGGAGGAAAGCTGTGCAAACAACTGCTTGCTATGAGAAGGGCTCCTCTCCTGGAGTGTCCAGGACAGGACAGAAGGGGTTTGGTTTTGTTTGTTAGCACAAAATAAAAACAGCTCCTTGCTCCTGACCCTGGCCTTGCACTCAATTGACTAAGGCTGTCTAACTAGGTCAGGGGCTGCACACAGTGCCAGTATGTAGTCCCCAGGCTACATAACATGTGGGCAACATATTACGCCCCCATCGCCCACCTTCCAGGCCGTGCTGGTGGTACATGGCCTCCCAACCCATGGCAGTGGGACAGGTAGTCACCAGGGCTCACAGGTCACCTGCTGGGCTCATGGGCCACCAGTTGGACAGTCCTGGACTAAATCATGTACCTTAATGATAGACCTTGATAACCTTACTCCTTTTGAGTTCTCCCTAGGCCACTGAAGCTTTTGTATAATGAAGGGGCTTGTGTTGTAGTGCTTTATTTGAAGAAATACATAGGTCTCGTGTGCAAAAGGCCATAAAGGTCAAGTGAAGGAGTCAAGGTCTGCTCAAGTGCCCAGTGCACCTTGGGCTGGTATGGTGCACCCGGGAGCAGTACTCTACTCCCCATCCTCCAAACAAGGGACTGTGTCTCTGCCCAACACATACACCTCTGCAGCCCTTTCCATCGCCAGTGTAGTGGGCTCTGTTGTTACTGCTGGTCAAAGCCAGTCCTGCCCCCACATTACTCCATTCATTCCCCAGCATCAGTCACGTTCTCTCCCACCCCTTCCTCTCCCCCATCTGTCTCAAATCTGGATTAGGTAGAGGGAGGCTAAGACAGGAACTTGGCAACCAATGTCAATGCCATAAAATCCCAGTGCCCAAACTGCAGTTGTAATTTACCAATAAATAAATGAAAAATATTGAATTTGCCCCCATAAAGCCTTCATTCCATACTCTCACCCATTGCATAAGACTATAAAAGGGGGGAAAAAAGCAAGAGAAAAAAAGGGATGAAGGAGACAGAGGAGCCAGGGAAGGGGGGCATGGGGAAGGGGTGAGGGGAGTAGGATTGGAGGGGGAAGAGGGAGGGGCAAGGTGGGAGTGGATGGGTAGGGAGCTGCCAGGCTGCTGCTCTGATCCCCAAATCACCCTCTCCAACCCCAGATCACTCCCCTAATACCCCAATTGCCCCCTCAAATAGAACTCAAAAGAAATTCTATTACAGTGTCAGGCCCAAATTGAGACGTTCAGGGCCAGTCAAATGTGGTATCTCAGTTCTATCCAGCCTATGAAGTTTAGGCAATAGGTTTTATTTTTATACAAGGGAATACTCTGCAAATTGATTTGGGACTATTTATATTGTCTGGTCAACTAAATGTGCTTACAGCTGAGCCACTGGACAGTCTATCTGGAGGTATAAGTGAGTCTCCTTAGAATTATACAGGGTGAAAATAATATGAAGTAACTTGCTTTTCTGCTGCTCCCTCTTATGCAAAACATGGCTGTTTATTTTTAGAGAGATATTCAGACTAGTAACATTGGAACCAAATTACTCAGCCTCTGCTCTTTGATCTCTGAAATAAGTGATTTTGAAGCATCCTTACTGTTCTTATAATACTGATCATTTACATGGCCTCAGGGCTTTAAGAAGTCAGGCAGGTGTCTGCATTTTTACTTTATAGAAACTAAGATGCTGACACTTTAAAGCCGAGTTGTGTAAAAGTGGCTATTCCTCAGACTTGCTGAGCACCTCTCGCTATCATTGACTCTAACTGGAGTTCTGAGTATCCAGCACCTCTCTAATCCAGATCAAAGGTGTCTCCTTGCTGGATGTGTAGACAGAGTTTTGTTTGGTGCTGTTGAACTTGAGCCTGAGCATGCACACTGGTCTACGAGCCCTCCAGAAAGGGTCACTGTTTGAATTTGTGACCTACTTAGGAGGAGCAAGCATGCTCGGTGGCGATTATGAAACGGTGAGAAAAATCATGAGGTCAAGGTGAACAACAAGCAAAGAGAAGTAACAGGATGTACCAAACTGTTTGGCTGGCAGCACATGATTGGATAATGCCAAGCAGGGTGATGAGGGGCTGGAAAAGAATAAGAAAAAGGTGGAAAAGACCCCTCAGTGTCCAGTCTGGGTGATTTTGGTTGGTTTCTGGTTCAGTCCAGTTGGAGCCTGGCGGTTTAGTGCACGTTCTTCAGGAGAGAGGCAGTCTCCTGGAGGTTGGACCGGTCCCACCCTAGGAAGGTAACAGCTCCTACATAGCCAGCGAGGGTGGTCCCCTGGTTGGACCCTCTCCTGCAGAGGAGAAGAGTATCTTGTATCCAAGGAGAGGACAGAAGTCTCCAGTTTGCCTCTCAGTATTGAAGATAAGGGCTTCTGTGCCTCTGCTTGTAAAGAGTGGTCTCATCATGCTGCTGTCTGGTGACATATTGATCTTATGGCTTTTGTTTAGCTTGATTATTGTAATTAGTGTATTATATTAACCTGTGTCCTCCTGTTGCTCCCTATTGTGTTAACTTAATATTTTGTTGCTCTTGTTTGTCCCTTAACCACATTTGAGTCCTGTGCTGTTGTTGTATTAATAAAATCTTTACTGTTTCACCTTTGAATTGTGGAATCTGATATACTAAGAAAGGCAGGCACCTTATCCAGCATGGCTGTGGGGATGCCATAATGCTGGTCACCTTGGACTAACCTATAACCCTTTTTGTCCACCATCAAATTACAGGTGGGATCTAAAATCATAACAGATTGGCAAAAGTGGGTTTGGGCCGCTCCCACTAAAAATCCCGCCATTAACAGATGCATAAAAATGGAGACCACTTCAGTGCAAAGCTGCTGCTTAGAAGCTCGGTCTACATCACTTGGTCCAAGTTATTGGCAGAAGAAGCAAGAAGGAAGGCTTGAAGTGCAGAGTGTGGACTGCTTTGGCAAACTGCATGAGGGAGATTATTCCATGCATGGGAACGACCACCTTTGCCTGTTTACATTGCACCTGCTGAGAAACCTCCCTCATTTTTAAATTTTTTTCTGGGAAGAGCTCTACTGCAGCCTGCTGGGTTTGTTGCTGGAAGAAGAAGTCAATTACTGCACCAGCCACTCACGACAGGACTCAGCGAGGCTGGGCAGGAATCAGCCTCCATATCCTGGGGAAATTTTCAACATCTCAACATTTTCTGTATTGTCATGAAGTGGCTCATCTGGAGGCTTTTATGGAAAAAAAGAGAGGCTAACCCTAGAATGACTAGTGGCCCAGTGGTTAGGGAACTGTTCAATTTAGGTCAGAGACTTAGACCTCAGTGTCCCAGGTAGGTGCCCCAAGCAGAGGCCTAATGGTTATCCTTAGGTGGAGTCCTCTCCAGAAAGTCCACCCGGGAGCTGGGAAACCTTTCCTGACAAAAACTGGTACACCCCTGCTAAATCTTTTGGTTTTGGTGTCTGATGTTTTTCAACCAGTTCCAAAGGGGAGCAGTCATTTCTCCAGTCCATTAGGCTTATGGAAAGGTCACGTCTGGTAAGGACCCCACAGCGCTGGGTGCCATAAAACAGTGGCATAACTAGGTCAGGGCGACAGGGGCAGCTGTCCTGGGTGTTAACTTGGCAGGAGGTTGGCGGGGGAAAAAAACGGCTGCTGCCACAGCTGTGCAATTGTGACTGATGATGCAGTGGCAACCAGAAGCTGCCCTGTGCATGGCAGCTGCCCCAGGTGCCTGCCCGTGTCATTACACCTGTAGCTCTGAAGACACAGAATGAAAAACCAGTGCCTGTCTGAAAGCGGTTGCAATCTGAGTATCAGACTAGAGACAACAGAGCAATATGGAGAGATGGGGAAGCTAGAGGGAACAGTGAGAAAATACTGGTTTGCTCAACAGGCAGCAGTCTCAGCATGCCAGCAGCTCAATGGTCACCAGGAGTTTGTCAGCACCATCAAAAAATTGGTGGTGGGATCCAGGTTATATGTCTCCTCCAGGAACAACTCTAGTTGCCAGCTACTGACACAACTCCAATCCCTGCTCTTCATAGACTCATCAAGAAGTAGGGCTGGAAGGGAAGGGACTTCCAGAAGTCACCTAGGCCAACCCTCTGCCTGAGGCAGGATCATCCCCATCCAAACCACCCTATAAAAATCCCCTGTCTAATTTCTTAGCAAAACTAAGCAGCCAACCCTGACACAACACAAGACACTCCCCAGGTTACCAGTGCTTCCCCTACAATGGAGAACAGCCTGATGGGGCTGCCCCTTCCTGCCCTGTCCTCATGGAAGAACAGCACCAGCCCCATTTTGCCATCCTTGGGGGCACTGCAGAAAGGCAGAGGTTTCCCCCCAATTCTCCTGATGCAGAGGCTGTTGGGAAGGGCAAAGACCCCACACCATCCTCTGAGCGTTGCAGGAAGACTTTTTTTTTTTAAGAAATTTTTCATGTTCCAAACCAAATCAGCCAAATCAAGTCCAAATCCATGAGCCAGTCCAGAACCATAAATGGCCCAACAACCGGCAAACATCCTCCACCCCCACCAGGGGCTTTAGATGTTTCCAGCATCTTTTGGCAGGCATCCTACGTGCAGGCCCAAGTGGAGGCTTGGGGTTTGGATGCCCCCAAGTCATAGGCCTCAGAACAGGGTGGGCCACCTGGGTCATGGCCTGACCAACTTTTAGCATATTGATTTAGATAGCTATGCAGTTAAAATAAAATTGCTATACAGGCAGTATTCGGACTTACGACACAATTGGTTCCTGAAAAAAAGCATCTTAAGTCGAAACGTTGTAACTCAGAACCAATTTTCTCATAAGAAACAATGTTATAAATGGGGGATTGGTTCCTGAACCAAGGCCCGATACCCTATTTTCACCAAAAATACCCCAGAATTTTGTACTCGATCAATTATAGATGAGTCATATAGCTACATTAATGTATTTATATTGTAAATAGCAATCATATTGATTTGGAAGGACTTCTTTAAGGTGACTTTACTGGACCTTTTGAATGGCTTTTGGTTGGACTGTGAAGGGTTGTTGGCTGGAGTCTTCTCAGGAGACTTGGCTGCAGGCTTTCCTGGAGTCTCGTCTGCTTTCTTAAAGAAAGTGTCCAAGGCTGTTTGGACAGATGTTCTCCAGGGAGATGGGTGACGCAGTGAACTTGTTCGCTGGCGTGGCATCGCATCAGATCAAGTGTTGTAAAGTCGAAACTGGCGTCATAAAGTCAAAACCGGGTGTCAATTTATAAACGTTGTAAGTGCGAGACGTTGTAACTCGAAACGTTGTAAGTCGAGGACTGCCTGTACAGTTTTAACCGGAACCGCCGTCGCGCATTTGCGGGTTATATAAATGAATGTGTTAAAAGCTGTTCTGGCTGTGGCCCCATCCTGCAGCCTACACCCCAGGTTTCGCCCGCCCTCAGCCATAGGGCTGCAGGAGCGAGCTAGGGAGAAGCCTCCCATTTCCATAAGGGGGGCTTCAGGCCCCAGCACCTCGGCGGGTACAAAACCGCCCCAGAGGAGCGGTGAGGAAGCAGGTGTGCTGCCTTGGTGGACCCAGGTAAGACGGGTTGCAGGGAGACGCCACAACAGAGCAGCCCTTGGGGCCTGGGATGGAAGAGATGCCCTGCTGCCAGCCGGGGGGACTTGGGACCTACAGCTCGGAGGACAGGACCCCGCTGCGGCGCGGCGCGGAGCACCCACGTGGAGCAGCCGCTCCCCCGGCTCGCGGACAGCACCTCCACTACACTACGCTAAGCTACACCGCGCCGGGGAGGCGGGAGGCTCCCATTCATAC
>NW_005842412.1:221711-222361 GCF_000455745.1 Alligator sinensis | reverse complement strand
TGCCCCCCCCTCCCCCCCCCCCCCCAAAACACTTGCTGCTGGAGGGGGCTGCATGTCAGCCTGTGGGCGAGCGATCCGCCAGAAGTAATGGCCATTCGCGCCTCTGTTTGAAACTTTTCAGGGCTCCGCAAATGAAGGGAAAGGTTGAGAACCGCAGAGCGGCACTTGTGCGCCCAGGGCTGCCTCCGCTTCCAGCCAGGACCAGGGCAAGACCTGTGTCCCTGGCTCAAAGCTCCCCCCCGAGTGACCGCTCTAGCAAGAGCGCAAGGTTGTCTGCGGGCATTTAGCTTTTCTGGAGTTATTTGAACCCCAGAAAAGTCGGACTGTCTTGGTGCTCGGCAGTACCCAGCTTGCATGTGTTGACCCTGCTGCAGCTAAAACCCTAATGAGGGCATGCTGCTCGTGCACCTGGCAGCTTGTCCCACAAAACGATTCCTCCCTCTCTGTCCCTTTCCCTCCCCTGTAATCTGTAACATTTCAAAGCAAGATGATGCCTTGCCACTCCTCTGGGTAGTGCGCTGAAGCAATTGGGCAGCTTTCCAAAATGCGAAGGAGAGAGTCTGCGATAACGTTTGTGATTCTGCGTGAGCTTTGGTTGGAGCAAAGTGGCTGAAGTCCCAGTCTCCTATTAAGGAATCCCCTGGGTTCAG
>NW_005842412.1:219143-221701 GCF_000455745.1 Alligator sinensis | reverse complement strand
GGTGTGGGGAGATCTGTTTTCCAAAGCTTTTGAAGTGTGCAGCATGAAGCTTTTGGCTTTTGACAGCAGCAAGCCAGCTGCGAAGCTGGAAAATGCTGCTCTACTGGATGCGTGACAAGCCAAGGGGTGTCTGACTTGAATCGCTTGTACAGGGTGGAGGCGAGGGCTTGTCTGAGAGGCAGGCGTCCTCTCTAGGCAGCTCTTTCTAACGCTATGCCATGTGGTGCTTAAAATGCTCCTTTCTGTAGCAGCAGTGTGCGTAGGTGATAAACTGAAGGTGTGGCGGTTCAAGGTGGATTATAAGCGCAAACCCTCCCACACAGCCTTGCTTGACATGCAAAGCAATTGCACTCTTAAAAATGCTGTCTCTGTTAAAATTTGTATCCTGCCTTGCACCTGTTTGGCTGAATAACACCCAAGAGGAATTGATTATGTGCCCATCCTTTGATCTGTTACCAGATGACACCACGGCTGCACACTCTCAAAGACTGCAAGTGAAGTTTAATCTTCTCTCTTCAACACGTCCAGAGAATGAAGGCTGCTATCTCTCTGTAGACCAAGAAAAATGCCTGGAGGACTGCAAATTCAATGCGACAGCTAAAACCTTCTTTATTATTCACGGATGGACAGTAAGTATGGAGACATCTATGTAGCTTGAGGCAATATTTTCTTTATTCTGCTCAATTGTATGCACTGCTTGAGTTTCCATCGTTGTCTAAAGCACACGGGACACTGAAATCATCGTGTTCTGAGCTCTGCAGTCTCCTAGTGTCGATGCTTGAAGGCATCGTTAGAAATAGTAACATGGTGCTGCTAAGACTTAAATTCTGGAAAATCCTGTTGTCTGGCCAGTCTTTCAGCATCGCTTTATATTTGTACTATATGAACCTGACCAAAGTAACTCTACTTTCTAAATGAAGCTATGGAAATGCGATCAGGTGTGCAGTTTAAGACACCACTTGGGTGCTGGAGACATTATTTTAAAGATCCTGTAATTTAAACTCTGCAGCAGCTCCTATTTATTGTTTCTTGTTGCAACTGGTAAAGAAATGCAGAAAGCATGCTGAAATTGGTTGGCTGACTTTACCAAGTCTTCCTCTCCTATTTCTTGAGTAACTAGTTGCAGCACTGCTAGACTGATCTAGTCTTCCTGCAATTCCCACTCAACAAAAAACCTATCACCTTTCACTCTAGAAAGCAATATTCTTCTACAGCCTGTCTGGAAACTTGCATTTCTTACATCAAGGGCAACATGCAGAAAGAAATTGGCACCTACTGGTGTTCTTACATGCAATAAGTTGTGTACGTGTACTTTAAAGTTGAAGGTGAACCTTGTAGATTGTGTCTATCTGGCTTTCTGTGACCAGGAAGCACTAACATTTTTAATTCTGTTGATAGATGAGTGGCATATTTGATAAGTGGCTGAACAACCTAGTGTTTGCCCTCCAGAACAGAGAAAAGGATGCTAATGTGGTAGTGGTAGACTGGCTGGTACTTGCCCATCAACTCTATACAGATGCTGTGAACAACACAGAGGTGGTTGGACAAAGAACTGCAAAGTTGCTCAACTGGTTACAGGTAAAACTACCACAGGGCACCACAAATGACAGCTGCACAAGGGTACAGAGTATAGCAGTTCTAACAGTCGGGACCATGGAAGGCATCAGTGTAATTCTAGACGTGGCACATTCAGTCCTGGTGCATGAAGGTGCATCTCTGTGTACCGAAGACATGCCTTATCACAGGGCTGGGCAATTATTTGGACTGGAGGGCCACTTAAGAAGTTTTTTGGTGAGCTGTTAAGAGCCAGGGGGATGGGACGCTGACCTGGCCTCGGCCCCCCATCACAACTGTTCACACTTCCCGGGGGGAAAGAGGGTGGCCAGGAAGATGCCAGCTGATCCTATCCAGCTTTGTATTCACTACCAGGGGTGCCAGATAGACTGGGCAGGGCACATTCAGCTAGACAGATGAAATGGGGCCACAGGTAGGTGGAGGGCAGTGTCCAGGAATGGGAGCAGTGGTGCCAGAGCTGGAGTTGGGATTGCAGGGTGGTGATGCCATGGGGCTAGGACCAGGCTCAGAGGCAGAGGCAAAGTCACGATCTGGTCCCTGCACGTCATTGCAATGGGCACCGGTTCTGCAGGGAACCAGCACTTGTCTCAGAGATGTGCCAGCAGCTGATCGCAGCCCTGCCCCTGGCCCCAACCCCGTGCTGTCATCACCCTGTGATCCTGTCTGCCTTTCCCACTCCTGGATACTACCCCCCCCATCTACCTGTGGCCCCATCCCATCCTCCTAGCTAAGTGTGCCCTGCCTGTGGGGGTCCTGGGCCAATCTCCATGGAGACCCAGCCCACCCACTCCATCTGGCACCCCGGCAGTGGGTGCAGGTCAGACAGGCTTAGGTGCCCAGACAGCAGGGCTGGGTATGGCAGTGGTGGTAAAGACCCTGGCAGTGGCAGCCAGAAGTGTTAGGGCAGAAAGAACTGCTGCCACGGGGGCTGAGCAGAACTAAAGCCTGATGTTGAAAACAAAGGGCGTTTATACATGTGCTCC
>NW_005842412.1:209080-219107 GCF_000455745.1 Alligator sinensis | reverse complement strand
GGGGGGGGGGGGGGGGGGGGGAGGCACTTTAAATAGAGAGGCTCTGAGAGCTGCTGTAATTAAAGCACCCAGAGTGTCTTGTGTATCAGTGTCCCCATGCTTAAAAATGGCGCTGCAGGTGCTTTAATGAAAGCTCATTGAACGAGCTTTAGTTAAAGTGCTCCCGTTGCCATTTTTAAGCTCAGGGACACTGATACACGAGATGCTGGAGTGCAGTAATTACGATGCTCCAGCAGACTTTATTAATAGAGTCTGCTCTGATGCACTTTAATTACAGCGTGTCGAAGCAGCCTTGCTGCTTGTGTATAGGCACCCAAAATGTTGGTTTGACTTGACACTCGGATTCACTATTCCAGATATGCCCTTTTGAAAGCTATCTTCGGTGTGACAGGAGGTTAGATGAGTCGAACAATGATGACTAAATAACCTACAAACTACAGGATCCTTTTGCTAATGCATCAAAAACACTGCAAGACTAGAAGCATTTTTTTGGATTAAGCCTCTAATTCTAGGAATGTCTAGGATGTGAATTTTGCAGCTTCAAGTTCCTTTGCTTAGGTAGGATGTATACCAGTTGTTCTGAAAACACAGCTAATTTAAGCATTTGTCAAATTGCAGGAAAAACAATACCTTCAGTTTGAAAACGTTCACTTAATTGGGTACAGTCTTGGTGCCCATGTTGCTGGCTATGTTGGTAACTATGCAGCTGGGACAATAGGCAGAATTACAGGTAAGACTATGCTAGAACCGCTGTTGGCACTTGGGCATCTCATCAAATATCAGTACCCTGCAGAGAGATCCCCTTCTGGGTTAATTCATCTAAAGTTAAAATGATTAAAGAATCCTACTCGTGATAATTTTTTGTATCCATCTCCAATCAGATTTACATTTTGGATACCAAACTGACATTGGGTCTCTCCCCCTTCTGCAAAATATTATTGCTGTGGGATTCTTTTAATATTAGTCACAAGACTTTCTCTTGAAATGGAAAAATCTGCTTTCACAAACTCCTATAGGACCCAATATGTGTTGGCTAAACTGGCCTATTCTCATACCCTTGTTATCGAAATCTTACATTTCTATTTGGTAGAGATGCCTACTCTATAGTCCCCATATATAAGCTAACTTGGCTGTGACAGTAACTTGTTTCCCATTTGGCTCACATCAGTTATTAAACTGTACCCTTCATTTTTGACACCTACTCTGTCCCCTGCAACCTACTTGCTAGCAGAGTTCCACTAGTTTTGCAGGTCAGTATCCTACTAAAACTCATCTCTCCATATGAGAGGATTTGGATCTTCCAGCCTTGCAAGGATTGTTTAGAAACATGGTGGGGAGGGTTGTTTTCAGAAGAGTACATTGCCTACACTACAACCATGTGCCTTCCTTATCTGTTTAGGAAGGGATAAGAAATTCTAGCGATAAAACCAGTACATGTAATAGGGGAAAGCGGATAATGCTACAGTTTGGATAAACCAACGTGTAACACTGGGAAGCACTAGAAACTTATCATCAAATGCAGTGATCTCCAAAAGTCAATTCTTCTATTTGGGGACATAAGGGCCAAATGGGAACAGGTAGTGTGGATTTGGTTTCAAAATTTTGGATGGTCCAGATAGCCCCGGTTTTCACTTATCTTTAGTTACTAGTCTTAAAGAACCAGCTAGCTATTTTTTCTCTGGTCCTCCTACCAAGGATCTGTAACCTATAGCCTGCAGGCTAGATCTGACCTGTGATGAGGTCTAATCCAGCCCAGAATGGTCCATTCCAACACAAGGTATCAGGGGCACAGAGCTGCACCATGCTGAGCATCTCCCCTGTAGTGCTCCCCTCAGCTGCAGAGCCTACTGCTCACCACATCTGCACTTCCCTTGCTACAGAGGAATTGGGAATCTGCCGTGAGAGTGAGTGCAGGCAGCTGGCTGCTGGGGGGAGGGAAGGGAGGTGGATTTTGGCTTACAGCCACAGCTGGATCGCAAGCTGCGGCCCACAGCAGCGAAAGGCTACTGACCCCTGCTCAATACCGTAAGGAAACTTCCTAGTGTTTAAGGTACTAGCATGTCTTTACTTTTTAGTTATGCTGGATCCTTGAGACTAACTGACTTTCCCTTCCCCTACCATTCTTTCTTCCCAACTGCTTGCTGAACTTGTACGAGGCAGAGGAGACGGTTTAAGTACTGACTTCTTCTCCTCTCCTTTCTGATACCACCGAGTTTGTTGTGAAGTTAGGTCTCTTATGCCTGCACATGTTCATCTGGACTGACTTTTCTTTACTAAAAAAAAAAAAAAGAGGCTTCCTCTGCAACTAGGGCCCAGTCTCTGAGGAGTACTGCTCAAAACAAACTCCCACTAAGTCCCCTTTACATTTATGCTCCAAGGGTGGTTAATTAGAGTCATACCAAACCACCTCATCTCAGTCTTTCAGAGAACAATTGGCTAAATGTGAACAGCTGGTTCTTTTTCTTATAAAGGGGCCTGTCCTGGAGTGCCCAACACTGACCCCTTTAATGTCAATGGCCAATGTGACTTGGTCTCTGAGCACTGAAATGTCTAACTCGCTACACTTGAAATCATTTATTTGTTGCAGTATTTAAAAGCACAGCGGATTTGTGAAGATATGTCCATAAATAACTAGGGCAGACCTGAAGTATTAATGCATTCCAGTATTTGTACTATTCATCCCAAGATCCCTTGGCTAATTATTCTTCCACTTAATTCTGATGATGGATTTTATGAAAGTCTAGAGGTATGCTTTCTGGGATAGGAACTGGTTGCATCACCGTCGTTAGGACAGTCTCGCAGACCTTTTGGCTGTTGCCAGTGTTATACATAACAAAGTGTTTATCTGGTGTCTCTTGTGTTCTCCTTAACACGCTAGGCTTGGATCCAGCTGGCCCTATGTTTGAAGGAGTTGAACCTCACAGACGCCTCTCCCCTGATGATGCAGACTTTGTGGATGTCCTTCATACATATACGAGAGAAACGCTGGGCGTCAGCATTGGGATCCAGATGCCTGTGGGTCACGTTGATATCTACCCCAATGGGGGCGATTTCCAGCCTGGTTGTGGATTAAGTGATGCTCTGGGAGCAATCGCGTATGGGAGTAAGTTCTGACAAACACTCTTTAGTTAGAGCAACCTCTACTCCTCAAGCTGACTTGCAAAGGGGGTTCCTCATCTGCTCAAAGGCAGAGGATAGTATAACAACAAAGCTGCTGCCTAATAGGGGGTTCATTTCAATGCCTCTTTGCCTCCAAGAGATGAGGCTAGAGTATTTTCCAGTAAATTTAGTATAAAACTTCATGAGCTCAGACCAATTTCTACTCCAGGACATTAATCAATGCCATATTTTGCTGGCTCTGAAAACTTCTTCTCTGCCTCTACAGCAAAATGATTTTTAAAGTGACAGACTGTTTTGTCCAAATGTCTTGTATTACTGTCTTGAACTATGCTTATTTGAAAAATATAGCTGTTTTCTGGCCAAAATAATTTAATTTTAAATAGGAAATGGCCTGGCTCACTGAAGTATCTGTTGGGGTGGCAAATGGCTGAACTGTGCCTTTCAACCACAACCTTCTCCTTTTTATTTAGATATTGGTGATGTTGTGAAATGTGAACATGAACGATCTGTGCACCTCTTTGTGGACTCTCTTGTGAACCAAGATAAGCGGAGCTTTGCTTTTCAGTGCACAAATTCCAGCCGTTTCAAGAAGGGAATCTGTCTGAGCTGCCGAAAGAACCGCTGCAACAGCATTGGCTACAACGCTAAGAAAATGAGGAATAAAAGGAACAGCAAGATGTACTTAAAAACCAGAGCTGACATGCCTTTCAGAGGTACCTATCTAATGGGATTAACTTGGAAGACGGTGCTGATATGTGGGGATGACCGTCTTCCTCTAAGTGTTAATATTCTGACACTGACAGTTTGGCAGAAATGAAAGTACTGGGGGGCACATCTGCGTCGATTAAAATATCCAGGTCCAGTATTCACTTCAAGGTTGTGAGGCAGCACCTCTTTGTGTTATGGAAGAAAATGACCATTCCTCCCTTTACACTAAAATAAGGGTAGCCCTGACTCTGTATCTGAGCAACACTTTCTAATGGGAGCATTCTAGACACAAAATGGTGTGGGGGTATTTTAATACAAGATTCAAGAAGCCCTCTAAGCTAAATGATGGAGTCCTGGAGTTTCATCTTTGGCTAAGTAAGTCACTAATTTGAGCCAAGATGCTTTTTCCACCTATCAATGCTATTTTGATATGGAAAAGATTAAGTGTCTGGCAACTAGTATGTTAGTAATGGAATAGATAGATACCTCTGTTTGCAAATGTGGTTGTAAAGTATATTTCTCTCTTTCTTTCTCTCTCGCTCTAGTTTACCATTATCAGATGAAAATGCATGTTTTCAGCTATAAAAACTTAGGAGAAACTGAGCCTACCTTCTTGGTTACCCTTCACGGCACGAACGGAGACTCTCAACCCCTCTCTCTGGAAATGTAAGTGAAGAGCAATTTACTCCCTTCCCTATTCTGACCCACAAGAACAAATTCCTCTTCTGGAATTACACATCTTTGCTTTAGAAGAAGCAAGTGTCCAGCAAATGTGTCTTGGTTCAGGGTGTCAAACTTGCCTTGGGGCTCCCTGTAGGCCAGATCCAGCTTGGGGCACTGGGGAGCAGCAGTGGTGGCAGTAGCAGCAAGAGGTCTGGAGGGGAGGGTCTGGTGGTGGCAGCAGGTTTGAAGAAAGGGTTCCAGGTGGCAGCAGCAATCTTAGATCACTGCCAACAGACATGGCCAGTGGGGCCTTGAATTCGGTGGCAGGTCACACCCAACTTCTGATGGCTTGCCAGTAGCCTAGCAGGCCAGATAGAGCAGCTGCATGGATTTGGCCTGGCTTGCAACCCACATCTGACACCCATTTTTCATCACCTAAGGCAGGGGAGAGCCTGAGGTGTGGTGCCTCATAGCAACATTGCTAAACCAGAGATCCGAGTTCACTTTCTTTACTCACACCAGGAACTAACAAGAGCCTGGAGTTAAGCAGCTCTGTGGAATGCCTGATGCACTGTAAAGCTCTTCATTTTCAACACATTTGTCTAATACAGCTTCTTCTTGTTAGTCTCAATGAGGAAACAAGGCTGAGTTCTCCGCCTGTCTTTCAGACTTGACCAAATTGGCCTGAATTTCACAAACACTTTCCTGGTTTATACTGAAGAAGATATTGGTGACCTCTTAAAGATCAAGCTTACTTGGGAAGGGTCATCTCAGTCCTGGTACAGTCTGTGGAAACAGTTCAAGAGTTACTGGTCCCAACCTGAGAATTCCTCCAAGGAGCTGCACATCAGACGTATACGTGTGAAGTCTGGGGAAACTCAACAGAAGTAAGTAGAAAGATATTCTTTTATAGTGTGTTCATGCCCTGGAGTGGGTTTGAGTCCTCATTCAAAGGGATATTTAAGATGTATTGAGGACACCAAGAAAAAGTCTCTAAACGTTGACCAACTGGGGAACTCCAGTTGTACAGGCAGTGAATATGTCCATTGACACTAGTATAGTTTAATGGTTGATATGGTGACACTGCTGGGTGGAAGAACAGCAGTTTCACTGAAAGCCTAAATTTAAAAGAATATTGCTTGGTTCTGTTCGGTGTAGCTTGTTTCTTGTTAACAAAAGTGTTGCTATCGTCTCCCCTTTCACTAACATGAGTGGGGATGGGGCAGAGGGCCATTAAAGCATCAAATGTTCCTCTGTTGAAAGAAGGCCAAAAACAAATACACCATAGTTTGGCAAAAATCATGGCAATTTTTGTAGTGTTTGCAGAGGTTTAATGAGTTAATACACTGGGTTAACTAACAGCTTGACACCCAGCTTTGGAATGCAAGTAATGGTAGCACTAAACATACTGGTCATTCAAGCAACAGGGGACTACGGATTAGTTGAGATTCATATAAGAGTCCTTAAAGAGCAAATGCACTCCAGTAACCCTCAACTTGTAAAGATGCTGAGCACACATGACCACACTCCCCATCATGCCGTTACATTGCTGATTTTAATTTTATTCTGTCCATACAAGAAACCCAGACCTATTGTGTGCAATTCACAGTTTAAAATGCAGTTTACAAAATGTTTGTACAACCTGCCCAGACACTTCAAAGCCCTCTGCACCAGAGCAATATCTTAGTGCTTATGAAGAATTTTAATTGTTTTGGCACTGTTCTCTGAGATCTGCCTATCAAGGTCTTTGTCTTTAATTACCCCCACTATTTAAAAGCTAAAGCACTGCACAAGATTATCTTGAATGTCCTTCAGTAGCAGGTGGAAGACGGTCATATTTCCACTGCAGGAGGAATGCTGCAGTAGCATTCTTCATGTGGAAGTGACTCCGATTTCAGCACAGGCTGTCATTTTGACATCAACCCCAAGGTGGTATTGGTGCTAATGGTGATACTAGTTAGATGCCAAGGTGGAGGAGGAACTCCTTCCTTACCCCCAATCTGAGGTCACTCTTGTTAGACTTGACATGGTTTGTTCTTTCAGAAAGCTGAGATTCTATATGAGTCTTTCATAATTACTTTCCAAAAAATATATATAAGGAACCTGCATTATATATAGATAACCTCTGTTCATGGCTTCTGGTTCTTCCTTCCAGGCTTGCTTTCTGTGCTGAGGACCTTCATCAGACAGACATCTCTCCTGGCAAAGAGCTCTGGTTTGTGAAATGTAGAGATGGATGGCAAACAAAAAATAGCCCAAGGTAGGGTAGAGACCAACTGTTCAAAAGCCTACTGTCTGGTGCCTCTGACTGAACAGTTGTTTTGTTTTTTTTGGGTTTTTTTGTTTTTGTTTTTTTGCTCAGTCCTTTATTATGTGGTATTATCCCATATTTCTCAAGGTTATAGGAATGTCCACCATGAACACTTCTGCAGTTAACACAAGATTCCTAAAACACTGAAGATATGTTTTAAAAACATAATTGGCCTGTTTAGACATGTATACAGCAATTTACAAAGTATATTGTAAACTTACATCTATAGATTGCAGATCTACAGCAATCTGCAAAGTAGAGTAATAGGATTTTAAAGCTAGAAGATACAATATGATCTTCTAACCTGGCCTCTTCTAACCAAGCCACCCTCTTCCTCACCCTACCCTCCTTTCTTCCCCTCCCTCACATACATCTAGTACTCCTAATTCTAGTGCACCCTTTCAATCTACTAGGGCTGGTGCCCAAAATATGACACTCATTCAGTCTGGTGTCAAGTAACAAGGATCTTTGGTCACTTGGCTGCTTTTCAAAGAAGCTCCAGTAGAGACTTAGGCCTAGCATCTATTCAATTTGCTCTTAAAGTCCAGACTGGTAGAGCAGAGCTTGTTTGATACCAAACTGTGTGCAGTGTTTAAAACTTCAGAGCTTTGCCACAAAGCTCTGTGGAAAAGCTTGCTTGCACAGTCGCTGTCAGATGAGTGGCAACATTTTCTTTCAAATGAGCCATGATTTGATATCAAATGCCAAGCTTAGTAAAATTGTAAAATAGTAGGACAATTTATGGTTTCACAGATAAATTCTAGGAAAAGGCCAACTGCTTTCCCATGAAAACTTTTATATTGGAACATACAGTGGTAGAAAGAAATACAGTACCTATAGCTATCCCAGCAGGTAGAGTGGAGGCTGTGGTAATGTCCACAGATAATTAGCTGGTAAATTTGATTCTTCCCAAGGGTGAAGGATCATACTTGGAAATTGTTTTGGGGGCTGGAATATATCACTCTCCATGTGAAATAAGTTTACTCCATAAACAAACACGTAAGAACCAGGCCCTTGATAGGTACTTCTGTGCGGCAAACGGCATTTTGCAGTTCCGTGGGGCAGGAACTACCATGTTGCCATATCTGGAGAGCCTTCTGCTTACAAATCTATTAATCCATTCCTGAATGCAACAGACTGCGCAGACTCAAATCCAGGGATTCAGACTTTCATGAGAGCCATCTGTAAATGTAAGTGCATATTACACTTGGTATAAACTCGGGTTTCTACAACAGTTTCCAATTGTCGGAACACTATTAGACACTTTCCAAGCAGGATCAAATGCTAAACTGCTCCTAGTCTCTGGTTTGTCCACAATATGTCCAGATCTGTCCTACTAACCCTTTTCCCCAAACGCAGAAGATCAAAAATGCTCCAGCTCCTCAGTTCACTAGGTATTTCTGCTCCTTTCCTTAGGTCAGCCTTGAATCTGCTCTGAAGGCTTCTCTGCAGACTTGCACGTAAGGACTAAACATGAAATCAAAATGCATAGAGAAGGCTACGGTAGTGAAAAGACGACGCACTCCTGCACAGTCTGTCTCAGCAGCACTTAAGAAAACTCACTATGGAGGACAGCATGTCTCGGAGCTGATGCAAGCAGTGGAGGAGTGATCCTGATGGATTCAGTTGCTGTCCTAGAGTAACTTATTAAAATGACTAAACTCTCCCTCCTTAAGGGAGTCTGGTTAATGTGCATGAACCTGATGATGCATATATTTCTTGATCTGTGTTTATGCTCTGCATCACCACTCCCCCCCACACTTTGGCTTCCATTAACTGGAAGTGTGGACAAATTCGAGACAAATCTGTGCCTTGACAACAGCAATATGCCTTGGAGGTTGAAGAGAGAAATTTACTAAACATCAAAACAGTTGAGACTAAGCTATTGAAAACGTGTCACTGTGTCTATAGCATAGGAGGTACTATGTGGTCTAAAATTGCACTAAACTGTGTGGAAGAATGGAAGGTCTAAATCTGTTTGTTTTGTTTGTCTGTTTTTTAGGGTTGTTTTGTTTTTTTTTAAACTAAGCACAATGTGTTTTCTTCTATAAACTCCATCTTCTCTCCATGCTGTTCAACACTTTTCCCATGAACCAGTTACTGTAGGTCTGCCTGATATTGTTACAAACGCATTGTATGGTGAAGAGGCCAATATTTCACCACTGTTTTAAGAAGCAAAAGCAAATCCAAATAAGCAGTGATGTGGTTGACAGCTGTTCCTAAGATGGTTGTTCTACTGAATATAATTATCTAAATCAGGACTGTCCAGAACTTATTCACTATTGGCCTGAAAGATTTAGATGACAACTACCCATCTATTTATTGTATAATAGGAAGGCAATTGATTGAACCATATCAAACAAACTCTGCAGCTTTCAGCAATAGTATTCAGAGGATACAATTGACTCTGGGAAGAATGGAGTTGTAATGCAGCTGTTGTATCAGCACACATACTTATTTTTGCATGTGTAACAATATTTGCCTGCAGAAATCATTTTCAAGCTCTTTTTAATCAGTGACTCCAAATCAATCTGGCTCCATTTCAGCAAGAAGCTACTGATCTGAGTGTCAGATTCTCACCCAGCTATTTGATTCGCTATAGCACTTTGTGCTGAATCATAGGTGTAGTTACAGGCAGGGTGAAGGGTGGGTTTTTAATGTATTTAGGATTATGCTTTGCTTTGGTTTTAACATGCACAGCCTTTAGCATAATGCCGATGCTGCCTGATCCACTAAATTCTGAAGGCCTTCATCAACCAGGTCATTTTAAAGGGCCAACAACTGTTTTTAATGATGCCGTGCCAACCAAAGTGAAATCATCATATGCATTTGGAGAATAATGTGATTGGTCTTGGTTATGTACAATCATCAATAATTAAAGACTTTGGTAACTGTGATTGGTCACCATAACATATTTATACAGTGGTCTCAAGGCCCTATTTGTATATTGTATTTTTTATATGGACTTGGAATGTTATTTATTTCTTGAATGTATATATGTTAAAAAAACCAAAACCTTTGAACTTTGCATTTTGAGTAAGAGTTTTATAAACCTTAAACAGAAAAATAAAGGTATCTTGTAGAAACTGAGCAGAGCCATTTATGAGCTAGACTACCTTGGAACGTGACCATCTGGTCTTAGTTTTCATTTGCCCAAAACAATGCATCTTCCACTAGTGCAGTGTGGGTCAAGTACCTTTGCTTCTGAAGTTATTGGCTTCAGCA
>NW_005842412.1:193001-209023 GCF_000455745.1 Alligator sinensis | reverse complement strand
CAGCAGGAACAGGATTTGCAATGAGGGCAACAGCAGAAAGGGGAATGCTAACCACTTATAACAAGGTAATTTTGAGTGGAGGCAGGTAAAGATCTCTGTATTTGACTCCAGCTACAGTCTTTTATATCTTGGTGTCTATAGCTTAAGATTTCCCTGTATTGTAGCTGTGCCTACACTTAGATTAAACTGTACATCAAATATATTTTATTGCTTTTTAAGAGTGAAAATTTTATAAAGCTACTCCAGCATCTCAAGTTGACTTCCATTCAGCTGCAACAAACCAGCCTTGCCAAAAAGGGTGAATTCTTGAAAAGAGAACTGCAAAGAAAAATGACTTCTGTACATGCATGTCTAACTACTAAGCAAGGTGTATCATGTGATACTGCTAGTATTTCATGCCATGGTCATCAGCAAACACAACATTTTCATAAAACTCCTGGTTAGAGGAGAAGAAAAGAAGCTAGTTATATTATGGGCTGTTTGGAAATCCGATTTCCCCACCTCTTATCCTGGGGCACAGCCTTGCACGACCAAGCAACTAAATTTCTACTTTTGTTGGGTAATTTTCTTTGTTTGGAGTGAACTCCAAGTTCTGCTCCTGCAAATGGAGATGGGAGTAGGGGTTAACAAAGTGTCCAAATCCTCCATTTTAGTCACAGGCAGTCCAGAGCGAGCAGTTATTTGTCTAGAGACAAATGACTCCAATACCAAAAAGTCTCTACAATGACCATGGTTGACTCCAGCAGGCCAGTGCTAATTTTTAGCAGCTAAGCCAAACCAACTGAGGTCCACAACCATTCCCTCTGGTTGCTCCCTTCTTCTGTAAAAGGACATTTTTCAGAAGTGCTTAGCGTTGATTTGACTGCAGTGGAAGTAGAACTGAGGAGCTGCTGCCTATTCACGAGAATAAAAAGACAAACCTTATACATGGGGAAAAATCCACATGGTCAAAAGGACAGCTCTAAGGAGTGTTGCAATGAAACATACTTCAAGTATGATGCACCCCAAAAGGCATGTAATACAGCCACTGTACTGCACAATTGTGCACCTGCTAATAGACACACTCGAGACCCAGTGCAGTATTAGGGTGGCTCTATTACACCCATTTTGTGGTGTAGTCTCCTGAGCTGGTGCAATGTTTCCTGATACAGTCTATTGAAATTATAGATGTGCCCCTGGCATCTGACAAACTTAACACTTCAAGCTTCTCCATCTGTGATGACTCTTCTGCAGAAATAATACTAAACCATTTGGACAAGTTGTACTAGTGGCTCTATTAAGAAAATGTATTATGGTACTCTTACCTGTGAAAGAAGAGCTAATAGCAGGTGGCATGTATCTAGCAAACAATGATTTTGCAAAGAAAGCCAATATCCATAGCATTCCTCTGAAGGATTTAATTCAGGGGTGAGCAAACCCTTTTGCACGATAACATTAGTAATAATTATTGACAGTGCAAAGAAATGGAAAATCTGGCTGACAAAGAATGAATTGGCTCTTTCATACTGACTGGGTCCAGAAACTCTTCCTATAGTCCTGGACTTCTTCATAAAAATAAATAGAAGACCCATATTTTGCCTTAGGTTCATGCTGAGCACAGGAGGGGCACAGTGACCGACAGATCACTCACTGGGTTAACAACCTCATCTACTGCATCACCTAAACATGCCTTGGAAATCTGCCACCCCTGTACTGACTTGCTCAACTTCACAAGATCCCCCATCACTGAGCCTGTCACATATAGGAATGGGCATCACAAGGGCTGCACTCCTCTACCAATGGCATAAAGCTCCCAACTAGGCGGGAAAGTGGACGCAAGCCCTTGCCAAACATCTGTGTCTGTTGGCAGTTTCACAGGTTTGGAAGGATGCCCTGTGTCAGATGAGAAACAGCAGGCAGCTGTGCTGCGAAGGCAGATACTTTACTGACCCAGCGAGGTTGGTTCCCCTCCTTTACAAGGCAGCAAACCTTTGTGCTAGTGCGAGCCCCCCAACCTGTGATTCAGTGGGGGGAGCTCTCTAAAGGGTTAGCTTGGATGAGATGCTCCTGTGCCAGTGTAGACATCATGCAGAGAGAAACCATTGTGGGAATAGGAACACATGGAATAATATACCAACAATGGCCTTCTCAGGGGCCTGGTGGGGAACATGGTCATAATATTCTCTCATTTATTCCATCACTAAATTCTATTTGCTCTGCATTTCGTTTGTCATTGTCCTCCAGACTTCTGCAAATAAAACATACACCTGCACTACAGAAGTCACCAGCGCAAATATAAAGGTTTGGCAGCAGGGGAGCAGACACATGGAGCTCTTGGCTTCTAGAGTAGACTGTCACTAGTCTTTGCCATTTTCAAGAAGCCTAGGCCAAGCAGAAAAGCCCCAAAGTCTGTTTGTGAGTGACCACAGAATGAACCTGTGCAGATGTGACAGCCAGCTTGGTCAGTGAAGTAAAGGAAGCAATTAACATGTTCAGCTTAACCAATAATGAGAGCCAATTAAACAGAACACAAGGCCTTCAGGTAATCCAAATATCCTATATCACAGCTTCATCTTATAGTAATGACTAGAATTATGGAATCATAGAAAATTAGGGTTGAGAGGGACCTCAGGAGGTCATCTAGTCAAAGCAGGACCATCCCCAACCAGATCATCCTAGTCAAAGTTTTGTTTAGCTGGGTCCTAAAAACCTCCAAGGATGGAGATGCCACAACTTCTCCGGATAGTTTGTTCTAGTGCTTTACTACCCTCCTAGTGAGAGGGTTTTTCCTAATATTCAGCCTAAACTTCCCTGCTGCAACTTGAGACCAGTGCTCCTTCCTTTGTTATCTGCCACCACTGAGAACAGTCCAGCTCCATCCTCTTTCAGTGTTTCTCAGCCTTTTAAGTAGCAAGTACCCCCTAACTTCTGAAAATTTTAATAAGTACCCCAACACTCCATTTTCCAGGTGATTTTATATTTACAGACTAATGTGTGCCATATGTTGGAAGAAGGGCTGTGTATATAAGGCCGTGATATGACAGATGTCTGATCTGGTGTGGGAAGGGTTGCCACCGTTTACACCAGGGGTGCACAACTCAAATACCTGGGCTTGAGGTGATGTTGGCCAAAGCTAGGAGGGCTGAACCCAGTGCCGCGCAAAACACGGCACAACAAATTATCACTGAGGAATTTAATTTTTTAAACTCCAAATTTTTTTCCATAGTTTTGAGAGAAGGAAGGGGTGAGAGACAGAGTATTGGGGTACCCACATACCCCCTGCCTGCGTCTGATGTACCCCCCAGGGGTACATGTACCATAGGTTGAGAAACTCTGCTCTTTCAACGCCCCCTTCAGGTAATTAAAGGATGCTATCAAATCCCCCTTCAGTCTTCTCTTCTGCAAACTAAATAAGTCCATTTCCCTCAGCCTGTCCGCATAAGTCATGTTCCCAACCCCCTTCACCATTTCTGTTGCCCTCCACTAGACTTTCTCCAGCTTGTCTACATCCTTTCTGTAGGGTGGGGGGGGGTGGGGTGGCAAAAAACCCATCACGGTACTCCAGATGTGGCCTCTAGTGTAACCAGATGTATTGAATATGGTTTTATAATAGCTATTTATTAAGTTTTTTAGATAAGTTGTAAAAGTAAAGCAGCTTTGTTACTGAAGACTAAACCAAGGTGAAAAAGAAACAGGACAGGGTTGAACAGCATTCCACAATGGCAAGCGAAGGAGATAAGGTATCCTCCCGTCTAGAAGTCTAACTTTCACAGGAATATAAACCCCAACTAATTAACACCTTCCAAGTCCATAAGAGATCCAGTTCAGTCCAGTCACAAAAAAGTGTCAGTGAAACAGATACATATAAATAAAACCAATCAGACAACATTTATTAAAATATCAGAATAAGCAATCTATAAATATAAGTTAGAGCCTGGAGGGAAATTTGGAGAACTCCGCAAATTCAAGCCCTGTGGCCAGCCCTGTCTGCTGGAGAGCAGACACATGGAGCTCTTAACTTTTAGAGTAGATCCGGCTGTCCTGACCTAGGATTGGGTCATGCCTTACAGCATGACCTAGTACTGGCCTCCTGAAAATTTTATCACCTGACCCATCTCACTGAGAGCAAGACAGTAGAGTGGAAACATCTTGATGAGAGATGAAGAACACATTACAACTCACTGATGCACACAGGGACCTCCATCCCAGCTGTTCAGCCCCACAGAACAACAGATCTAGGACCTGAGTCCATCATTCCTTCCTCCCCAAAATTTGGGATTTGGCTCTGAGCTGAACACTGCTCCATTCATAGACATCATCAGGGCTGGAAGGGACCTTGGAAGATCATCAAGTCCAGCCCCCTGCCCAAAGGGCAGGAAGTCAGCTGGGGTCATAGGATCCCAGCAAGATAAGCATCCAGTTTCATCTTGAAGGTGTTCAATGAAGGCGCTTGAACCACCTCCGGTGGATGCTTTGCCCCAAAGTTTGGTGTCATCAGCGAACTTGGCCAGTCCGCTTCTGACTCCAGTGTCCACATCATTAATGAAGATGTTGAACAGTATGGGTCCAAGGACAGGGCCTTGGGGGACCCCACTGGTCACAGGACACCACGATGAGTGACTTCCATCGATTACTACCCTCTGGGTCCGACCCCAGAGTCAATTTTCCAGCCAGTGGATCGTGGAGGACCCAAGGCGACAATTGGCCAGTTTCTCCAAGAGGCGATCATGGGACACCAGATCGAAGGCTTTTTTGAAGTCAAGATATATGACATCAATCTCTTCTCCCTTGTCCAGGTGATAGGTCACCTGGTCGTAGAAGGAAATGAGATTGGTCAAGCAAGACCTACCCGCAACAAACCCGTGCTGGCTATCCCTTAAGATGTTGGCGTCGGCCAGTCCATTAAGGATGGCCTCTTTAATAAACTTTTCTAAGATCTTCCCCGGGATAGAAGTCAGGCTGATGGGCCTATAGTTAGCCGGATCCACTTTCCTCCCTTTCTTGAAGATAGGCACCACATTGGCCTTCTTCCAGTCTTCAGGCACTACACCAGAGCACCAAGAGTTTTCAAAGATCCGTGCTAGAGGCTGGGCTATGATGCTCGCCAGCTCCTTGAGTACCCTGGGGTGAAGATTGTCAGGGCCAGCTGACTTGAAGGTATCCAGCTTCTCAAGATGTTCCTTCAGAAAGTCAGCATTAATGGAGGGCAGGGGATCACCCTCACCCGGACTTCCCGGCCCTGTAGCGGGCATGGGCGTCCCATGGGACTGATGAAAGACTGACGCAAAGTACCTATTTAATAGGTTAAAAGTATCCTCCTATTTTCTACTCTTCAGAAGAATAATAGTCCAAACCATCTCAAACCTCAAAGAAAAAATTGTGGTTGGTTTCAGTGTTGCTGGGAATCTGAGCATGTTCTGCCATGAATCTACTACTGATAGTTACAGCAGTGCTGGTATCCACTCAGAAAATGGTTTCTTTTCCCCCTCCAAACTGTGCAAGCATTTCTGGAAAACTAAAGTGATGCCATCAAATGCATGCACTGAAGTCAATTAAGAGATGTCAGAAAACTTGAAATTAGACTCAGGAGATAAAATGTTGGGCTGCCTCAGCCTCAGGTTTGCTGGTCATTACATTTTCCTCAGCATATTTGCCAAAACTCAGACTTTCCCAGAACTAAGTACAGATTTGGCCAAGGTTGGTTCTCCACCTCTTTATCATTACCTGAAAGAGAAAAAAGCCAAATACACAGAACTATGGGTTTGGTTTTGGAGTAGTGCAAAAAGTGCTTTTATAATTAAACGTTAGTGCATGAAGGTCTTTTTCATTTCTGACCGCAAATCTAAGTTTGAACAAGACCAGCCATGATGCTGTCACAATTTCATCAACCATAATGAGGAGGTATGTTTCCAGGAGATAAACAAGAGTGAAATTACTTTCCTCAAAATTAAATTAGGGTTGCTCTAGTTTATTCATAGAAGAAGGCAGTTATTGGACCACTTCACTAATGGGAAACAATCACGTGCTGCTAGGAGTACGTGTTCGAGAAGGAGAGCATTGCATCGGATACCTTCTGGGAAGTGAGACTAAATCATGCCAGAAGTTTCCTGAATTAAAAAAAAAATGCAAAATTATTATTCATTTAATTTTCTTTAAGGCAACTACCTCTACCTAGAGCTAGCCTTAGCACAGATTTACCAAACAATCTTCTATGTCCAAACTATGGAGTCTGTCCTGCAGAATTAAACCCCTATAAAGAGGATGGTTCTTAGGGTAAACAAGTTTAACTTGTTTTGAAAGTTGGCATTCACCCCAAATTTAACTGACTCATGTTCTATATGGACATTTGTGCCAGAGTAGCGTTCAATAACTTAATCTGAAGGAAATAGTTAATAGGTGTTATAATGGGTCATGTTAGCCACACAGGCACATTTCTATTTCAGAGCAGCATAGGTTTTCTAATAGTATGTTCCATACTCAATGCACTGTACAAGCAGTAACTAATTATTTCTAGATCTCCATGAGGTAGTTAAATATTATTAATAAAAAATGAATGTTTTTTTCTTTTGCCAAGAATTTCAATGAAGACAAGGGGAAAATGTATAAAATTTTGAAAAACCAAAGACTGTAAAATTCAGTTCAAAAGATTTTGATCTTCAGTTTTTTGACCAAAAAAAATCAAGTTGTCAAGGAAAGTAGTCATTTCAAATGTATATTTTGGTTTGTTCTACATCAGACTATTTGAAGGACCATCATAATATAAACAGAAACACAGCATACAGCAACGCTTTTAGAAGAAGCTGTTACTCTCAGTAAAGTACTTGAGCATTTAAGTACAGCTATATGCATTAAATCTACTCATGCATTATAAGCAATAAAATATTGAAAGAATAAACCCACTTGTTAGAATTTTACAGTATGGATTTTTGTTTGTAGGCATTTAATAGGAAACTAACTCCTGTAAAACATGCCAGCTGAAAGGGTTGTTGCTATTTTTCATAAAAGGATTTTTAAAGATCCTCCAAGCAATAACATCATTACATTTAATTCTGCAGTCAGTTGCTCAAATTCTCTAATGCTTTGACTACAAATGGTTGTCTGTTGTAACTACAGTAGGCTTATTTCATCTTACTGCGCTCTCTATTCAATAGAGCCCTGATCTGTACTATTAAGGACAGTGGGAACTTTAGCACTGACTTCAGTGGTTTTTATTTCAGGTCCTGGCTAGCTTCATAGACGTGAGAATGGTTTGAAGGGGATTAATCTCCTTGCTCTATACCAGCAATGCTCAGCCCTAGCCTATCAGCCAAATCTGGCCTGCAGAGCCCATGGGGCTGGATTCAGGCCATTGCTGCACAGCCAGATTGGTGCCAGGCCATTGCCACATGGCACGTAGTATTAGGTCCACCAGCTGGATCTGGCCCGCAGGTGGACCTGGCATCACCTATCTAGACCATGGGGTGAAAAGTTTGGGCACCACTGCTCTATATAATGACTGGATTAACATAGCCACTTCTTTGCAGTGCACTGGCATCACTAAATACAAGGAAATGGCAGGAATGTTTTATCAAAAGAAAAATCTTTGCTCAGTCATTAATGACGTATATGCTCATTATAAAGTTTCTTGAGATATTCTTGATAAGATATTTCATATTGGGGTTTTTTTAATGTGGTGCCAGATGCAGTAAACACTGTGAAGCTCAACATTGACAACCTATGTCCTTCTTAAATTATTTTTATTTGCATCAGATATGCATGCTCATGCCCTGGTTAAAAGGTTGCTCATGAATAGTAGGTGATTCACAGCTGATGTATTGTTGAAGAGTTGCCATGAGTCTTGGGCTTGGCTGGGCTGGGGGTTGGCGGGGGGCTCCGTGGCTGCTGGAGGGTTTTGGGGGGCTTCTGGGGGGCTTCGGGGGAGCGGGGGTGCAGCGAGCTTTCACCCGCGCATCTCTCGCCGCTTCCGAGCCTAACTGGGCTTTTTTCCCCGGTCGGCGGGCCCTTTTAAACTGCGCATTCCTTAGCTATGGTTTTTGTACTAGGTCAAATTTAAAAAAAATGTAAGCAGGGCCTGTTCTCTGGAACCAGTTCAGCAGCAGCCCAAAGCAATCTGCAGGACTAGCCAATGCCTGCCATTTTGGGTGCCACCAAATATTCATCCGGTCCAAAAGGGGAACATGTTCGTTAATACAACCCTGCATTCTGGAGTTTGCTTGGAAAAAGCTGTTTCACAACCACCCCATTTAGACAGAAACCCTGAGACAATCTGTGGGCTTCACCCTGTGCTCTCAAGGTCAGTGCATTTGGTCTCTCTTGGGTCAGGATGCAGACAAGTGCCATGGGCCCTCCATGCTGAGAATACCATGACATCACTTCTTTGGCTCTTTACATCTAGCGACACTTGTGTAACCCCTAATACCCATTCGACCAAACGTACCTATTATTTAACAACGCTGACCTCATTTGCATAAAACTAAAACAAGTATACAGTGGTAACAATTATGGCAACCCAACAAACAGAGGGGCTTGCTTTTAGTAGACTCATCCAGCCACACATTTTTTGTAGAGAGTTAGTGACAATCAAACTGAGAAGTTTTATTTGAACTCAGCCACAGAAGTTTTCCAGCAAAACCACACATGGCCAGCACAGTTCTTTAAGCCTCAAACTGTTAGCAGAGCTTCATATTGCAGGGAAAATCTGAGGTCTATCAGGTGCTGATGTTCCACAAGGCAAGAGATAACATCTTCCTCGTGGAGACAGTTCCCAAAGCGCAAAGATCCTGACAGATGAAAAAGCAACACCTTGACTGTGCTTGTGGGTAAACTGGAAGCAAGCATCTGAAGAATTGGTGTAGCACACTTTCAGGGCTAACCAAGTCCAAAGACACATTCCCCATTAGGCAAAGCTTCCAATCATTTTCCAACATCAGCTTCACACTGAAGTACATTGCAACAATCTGAGGAAACTGGGTTATGGGTCCCGAGACAACACGGCAATGACAGTTGTGATTTTCACTCCTACAAGAATGCCTCCTTTCCAACACAAATTATATGGTTCACTGGCTCCCAAGCAACTCTTTTTCTAGCCCTGCAGAAGCACAAAGGATCTGGCAACTTCTTAAAACCCATGCAGCAGACTTCATATTGCGGCTAGGAATGGGTAAAACAGTCTGACCCAAAGTCCAAACTCAAATTAGATTAAATCAAATCAGATCCCTTGCTAGGGTTGTAATGAAAAACAAAACAAAACACCACATATTGTTGCACCTCCCTGTCATTTCTGCTTCACATTGATTTGCAAGAGTTTCACACAGCTCTAGTGTTTTCATGGGCAGTGTTACAAAGAGGACACAGTACACAAAGCCCTTTGAGTGAATTTCTTCAGAATGCAAATTGCGGGGGGGGGGGGAAGGAAAAACACTCTTGTTACTAGCCTAAGATGGCACCAGTAAGTAAAGTCATCCTTGGTCATATTTTTGAGGTCATGTCTAATCAGCTGTTCTAGTTATTATGAATAATCCAACTGGTTCAGATAAGATAGGAAGCGACACAATGCTTGGACTGAACCCAAAGACAAAGCTGGCTAAGTTTTTCTTAAAATGTTTGTGTGCCTCTACATACTTTACTTTTGGCTGGAAACAGATGTGCCTTATCAAAAGATCCAAGGAAAGTTGTTCCTGAGGTTTACATAGCTTAGCTGAAAATATGAAGAGTATAGTGAGACCACCCTTATTCAACCTCCTTAAAAAAAAAAATAAAAAAAAAAAATGTACCCACAGATCCTCTAACGATAGGTAGATGATGACACACAACTTTACAGATTTCCAGGAACCAACTGTGTTTTATTAGTGACTTGAATCATCTGTTAAGACAGATCCAGCTCATATTTCTAGTTTACAGATATGTAATCTGCAACACTGGCTTCTCATTTATCATCAGTCAATAGGAAACCGCATCTCAAAAGTTACCATCACATAAGTCACGAACTTGCATTTTTGTAAACAAAAATATCAAGCGACAAGCCAAGGACCAACGCAATGAATGACCAAACTTTCAGAGGCGTTGGTGGGGAAGGCTGGGGAAAGTCTGCAGCACTATTCCCTCCTCTGTGACAGAGAGGAAGCGGCCCAAGGCCTTCATGCACATGAAAAACATGAAAAACAACAAAACCAACCGGAGGCACAAGCAGACTGTCTGGCTACCAAAAACTCAGTGCCAGAGCCAAAATTGGAACTCAGACACCCTGCCTCTGTGCTAGCCATTAGGCATGCGCTCTCCCCCAAAAGTTCCTGTCCACGCCTCTCTTCCTCCAAGGGGCTTCATTCAACCAGACAAGGATCCAGACCTCTGAACGGTTATCTGAAAACCACTTCTGTTCACTCCTGCTTTCCTGACTATGAAGAGGAGAAAATGGATTGACCATCAAGGATGGAATCAGGGTGTGGAAAAGAAGGGAGGGAGAAGCATTGCAGCTTCACTTCCAAGTGTTTTGGCACAAATATTATCCTTGAGGAATAACAAATGTCAGTGCTGATGCACTAGAATATTTTCCTAAATCAAACCAAAACCACAGAAGTCCTAACGTTTCAGCTTTTGGGATCAGCAACATCTACAAAATGTTCACTGGCTGAAGGGATAAATGGTGAACAAGCTGGAATCCCAGGTCGGTGGTCATGCAGTTCTGCACAAGGGTAGTGCTATCCACTGGCGAGCAGTCCTACTGATGTCTGTGCCTAAAGCTAAGCATGCACAGAAGGAGTCTTACTGGATTGGGACACAAGGATTCCCCTTGACATAAGTGCATGTCTTTCCCTTGACCCCACTGGGGGTTAAATGAAACCTTAAAGGCTTCACTCTGCCAGGTGCTGGCCCTACAAGAGAACAGGTTCTGAGCCCCCTCTGGAAGTTACAAAGTGAGTAGCGTGCTCAGTACTTCACAGGATTGGACCCTACCAGGCATACGGTTAGTCCACTTTTTGGTACAGTCCTATCCTCCCACCACTCTTGGTTACCATTTCAAGCTACACATTGCCTCCAAGCAAGCTCCACTAACAACAACATCCAAAAGAAGTGCTGATGGCTGCCTAGAATACTTCAGTTAAAAGCTACGTAAAGGGACATCATGAACTTTATTTCTAGTATGTTTTTCAAAACTGAGCTGAAAGAAGCTTCAGGTTTTACACTGGTTCTCTAGGTCTTACGTTGGTCCACAAACAAGTTTTTGTGGTTGTATAGTCAGATTTTGCTATTTGATAAAATGTCCCCATAAGCCAGCCCTGAGTGAGAGGCTACAGAAACACCTGGGGAAACTAAGTGCACAGGAGAGGCAGCAAAAGCGATGATATATGAAATGCTGTCAAACACACAAAGAAAAATTGGGAAAAATATAGGAGGATTATCTAATGTCTGTAACTGCATTCAATTGTAATCATTTTAGAAAGAACTTTTAGTAAAAGTAGAGGGTAAAAGTAATTTAGACTTGTGACCTTTAAGTGGATCATGTCCCCTTAAATTATCAGTTAAAAAAAATACCTGATGCCATTGACAAAAGGAACTGATCTTCCAGTGTTGTTTTTCTGTTTATACCCAAGTTGTAGGGTTCAAGCAGAATCATAGAAAATTAGGGCTGGAAGGAATCTCAAGAGGTCATCTAGTCCAGCCCCCTGCTCAAAGCAGGACCATCTCCAACCAGACCATTACAGCCAGGGCTTTGTCAAGCCAGGCCTTAAAAACCTCCAAGGATGGAGATTGCACCACCGCTTTAGGTATCCTGTTCCAGTGCTTTACTACCCTACTAGTGAGAGAGTTTTTCCTAATATCAAACTGAAGCCTCCCTTGCTGCAACTTGAGATCATTGATCCTTTTTCTGCCATCTGCCAACACCAAGAACAGTCCAGCTCCATCCTCTTTGTCACCTTCCAGGTAGTTGAAGGTTGTTAGTAAATCCCTCCCCGTCTTCTCTTCTCCAGACTAAATAAACCCGGTTCCCTTAGCCTCTCCTCAGCAGTTGTGTTCCCTGGCCCTCTAACCATTCTTGTTGCCTCTGCTGGACTCTCTCCAATTTGTGCACATATTTTCTGTAGTGGGGGGGGCCCAAAACTGAACACAGGACTCCAGATGTGGCCTCACCAGTGCTGAATAGAGCAGAATAATCGCTTCCCTCAATCTGCTGGCAATGCTCCCACCAATGCAGCCCAGTATGCCTTAAGCCTTCTTGGCGACGAGGGCACACTGCTGGCTCATATTCAGCATATTGTCCACTGTAACCCCCAGGTCCTTTTCTGCAGAGCTGCTGCCCAGCCAGTCAGCCCCCAGCCTGTACTGGTGCATGGGGTTGTTCTGTCCTACGTGCAAGACTTTGCACTTGCTCTTGTTGAACCTCGTGAGATTTCTTTTGGCCCAATCCTCCAATTTGTCTAGGTCACTATGAATGGCTATGATGGATATAATGGATAGGAAGATTATGCTACTTCACACCACAACCTCCACAGTACATGGATATCAAAAGCCAATCTCTTACTCTTCCATTGCTTTCTGTCAATCAGCATCGTCTTTTAAGACCATGCCTTTCCTCCCAGTCCATATAGTTAAAACCCTCATCATTTTATATCTCGACTGCAGCCACCTCCTGCTTTCAATCCTCAACAAACACAATTCTGTTCCCCCCTCCCCCAAGACAGTTCAACACTCTGCTGCCCAGATTATTTTTATGATCTTGCTCTCATTATGCCATCTCTCTCTTTTACATTTTCTTTGTTATTCCCGTTGCCTACAGAAACACACACAAAGCTATAAATTGTGACTGTTAAGGCCCTTCACAATTTTTAATTCCTTACTGACTATCAAGTACAGCACACTAATGAGCCATGAACCCCCTCCTGTGCTGTCGATAACATCAGCTTCCACTACCCACCAGTCCCATTCTCCGGAAAACACCTTAGCATTTTCTCCCAAGACATCCCCCACGCAGTGAATATGATCCCTTAAAACTTCCTCCCTCCTGTGTCTGTTAAAACCTTGACGACAGCTGGACAGTCGCTGTGCTGCAGTTTCTATACTAAGCTCGACTGTTTTATTGTTAGCTTGTTCTCCTCTCCCTGTCTGTCATAGCCTACGCCTGTGAACTCTTTGAGACAGCAGACTGGGCTCTGATCCTGGAGGCCCCACAATACAAACCACAATTTCAGGTGAATGGGTAGCTCAGGGGTGTTTTTAAACAGGATCCACATTAATAGATGCCTTTCAGGGCTACAAAGATTTGCTGAGTTTAGTGGTCAGCATCTCAGCTGATGAAAGGAGCAAGTGTTGACAGTGGTGTCAGGAGGTGATACGACTCCACCCGATTGTTGCCACTACATTAAGTGACATGGCTACCCGTGACTGGTATTCGGTGATGCAGTGGCGGAGGAATGTTACCTTAACCTGCACTATCATGCGGCCAGTGCATGATCGCTAGTAGCCTAACCAATCAGAAGTTGCCCCTAGAGCGTGACTGGCCGGACCAGCATGCTGAGGGCTCCAAAATGTTCCATCAAGGGGGGACCCTGATTGGCTAGGGAGTCTATAAAGGGGACTGCGCGCCTCAGCATAGGGTCCCCAGATGCTCCCGAACTCAGGAAGACGGCCTGATCACCTGTCTTGTCTGGACAGACCCCTAGGCCTCTAGCTAGATTCCTAGCATAGGCTACCACAGCTTATAGCTAGACCACGCGCTATCCGGAACGCCCCGTGTGTTGCCCAACTAGGCATCACACTTGTACTGATAGTATTTTCGGCTGCAGTCGACCTTCACGATTACACCTTGCTTGTTACTCGCCGCTACCCATCAGTTGTTCGTTTTTCTACCTGTACCACGTCGTCTGTGTCTACCTGCCACTGTAAATAGTATTCAGCTCGTTAATCATCTTGTTGGTTTGTAAGTAAGTTTATGAATTTTCTTCACCTACTACTTGTCGCGCTTTTTTCCTCTCTCACACTTGGCATCCCCAAGCGTGTCTGGGTTGACGTCACTACTCAGTGCCCCACTCGACACGCAACTGAGGCCATTTTCCAAACACCATCCTCGAATTATGGCCCACAAGTGGAAGAATTACTATCTGCTGTAAGGGCTTTAAATATGACCAGAGATTTTTAATTGGCTGACACAAGTCACAGAATCATAGAAAATGAGGGTTGGAAGGGACCTCAGGATGTCACATCTAGTCCAGCCCCCTGCTCAAAGCAGGACCATCTCTGACTAGATCATCCCAGCCAAGGCTCTGTCCAGCCAGGTCTTAAAATCCTCCCAGGATGGAACTTCCCCCACCTCTCTAGGCAGCCTGTTCCAGTGCTTTACTACCCTCCTAGTGAGAAAGTTCTTCCTAATATCTAACCCAAACTTCCCTTGCTGCAACTTGAGCCCATTGCTCCTTGTTCTGTCATCTGCCCCCACTGACAACAGTCCAGCTCCATCCTCTTTGGGACCAAGTCCTACACTGTCTGCCATCCAGCGCTGGTATATCTGTGGTAACTGTTTCTAAAGTCAAGTGACTGGACACAAGTACTTTGGGCGGTATAGAAAACAGAAGGAACGTAGCTGCTCTGGTGAAGACAGCCATACCTTTCCAAAAGCAGATCTAGGATTTTGAAAAGGAGGGGTGCCTGGTCAGGATTGGGGCCAGCAAGATGCAACAGGCATGACTGGCTTGGAAAGAGGGGCCAGGCAGCCTGACCAGCAGGCCTGGGCCCTTAGCTGATACGGCAGATGCTGCTGGCTGCCTGCGCAGATCAAGGAGAGGTGCTGGGTCGTCTTGCTCTTACAGTTTCAGGGCCTCTTCTGACATGGCAGGCATTGCTGGCTGACGGCCTGCTTGAGAAGTGGGACTGGGTAAACCCAGCCCTGGCAGGATCGGCTCCTGCCAGAAGTGGGGGAGGGAATGCATCCCTGCATCTCTCTCCCTACTGATCCACCCATCTATTTTTCCAACAACCCTAGAGAGCGTTTAGCAGAATTAAACGTTCTGGCAAACGATCTTTGTACCTCGTTCTCTCCCCGAACACATGGGCTATAACAGGAGCTCAGCAGCCTGTCTGTAGTATTAATTCCAACTAGCACTGAAGTCAACAGGAGTCTTTCACTAACTCCAGTGATGTGCCACACTCCCAGTCATTTAAATGGCAGCTGAGGTTGCCTAGCATCTTCCAGGAAGTGCCTAAATCAGACTCTTCATTATTCTTCTGACTAGAGTTAGAAACACCATGTTAACTCAGGCCCCAAACCTGCAAACTTATACGTGCATTTACTGTATACATAACAAATACTGCACTGACATTAGTGGACCGGCTCCCGATGCATGAAGTGAAGCAGGTGCACGTGCGTTTGCACCTGACAAGTATGCTGGTCAGTACTGACTATTATCCCTCAGAGCCTCATAAAGTGTAGACACAACAGGGTTGGGATTTCCCAATTTTGCGCTGATGTAAGCTTTGTAAGAAAATGTAAGAGTATCTTTAATATACTATCACAGCACTAGGCTACCAAGTAAATCTGATCAATCAACGCTGCGCAAAATGGGCCTTTGTTCCCTTTGATTTCAAACAGCCATGGCAGGTATTAGGCAGGATCACACAAACTGAGTTATTAAGCTATCCAGGTGGCACAAGAGAGCATTAAGTGTTGAACAACTCTGCACCAAAGTTATGTGAGGAATTCACAAAAAACAAGGCAGCTGAAACTGCATCTACAGTGCTGCCCATATCTTTGGTGTGAGGGCATTAAGCTGTGATGGCTCCACTGACCAAAGGGTCTGCCTGCATTACAAAACCATGGCAGGGAACATCCCTGCTTTTACCTTGATGGCTGCCATTGTTCCCGTTTTACCAGTGGAAGTTTAGGGTGCTGTGCCTTGTGGCCGTGTAGTTTTAGTAACAGGTTAGACAGAGATTTATATGGGATGGTTTGGATAGAGGTCATCCTGCTTCAGGCAGGGGGCTGGACTAGATAACCTCGAAGGGTGCCTTCCAGCCCTATGTTTCTAGTTAATGACTTGGTAATGGCAATGCTG
>NW_005842412.1:160246-192970 GCF_000455745.1 Alligator sinensis | reverse complement strand
TGTGAAGGGGCAATGCTGCACAAGAACGCCTCTTCCCCTGCCATACGCATGCATTACTTTACCTCCAGCTCCTGCCCTACACGGCTTGCCAGGGAGCACAACTCTAGGACACCCATGAGAAGTGTTGGGAAAGAGCTTTCCGGGGAGAAATGGAAAGAGAAAAGGCCCCTCTTTCTATCCCCCAACTTTGTCCCTTTCAGAATTGAAGATCCAGGACTGTTGCAACAATGGTGGTCAGAGAAAAAACTTTGTTTTCTGCAACTGCCGTACTGGGCTCCACTCTTCTCCTTTCGCACTTCAGTCTGTTTTCCTGTTGTCTTTCCTTCACCTAGTTGTGGTGCGAGGTGGTGGTGTGACTAACACACAGTTCCAGTGGCATCACCAGTGCCTCCCAGTAACTAACACACAGTTCCAGTGACATCACCAGTCTGTTTAAAATCCAATGGCAAGCTCAGATCCCAGTCATCCTAGCCAGCCTTCCTCTGCTCAGACCTCACTCCACTGAATCAGAGCCCTTTCCACTCCTTAGCAGAGACCCCACACAGACCAGAAATCACCCTTCTAAACACTTCCTACCTGTTGCTGAGTCTGAAGAAACACAAACAGAGCAGAAAAGCAGCAGCACAGCTGCATAGCATCATTACTCAAGCCTAAGGGGCAAATCTGATTAGCCCCTAATAAGCCACCAGCCTTGGTAGCTGGGACTTTAAGGTTTTAACATAGTCTGTATTCAGGGATGCTGAGTCTTAGAAGAGTCACGAAGAAGGATGACTAGCTGCATGCTTTTCCCCAAGGGAACACAAGTGCTATGCATGCCCAAGAACAGCATGAAATATTTTCTTGTACTTTTCCAGTTAACTTAGTACAGGAGCAAGCTTCTGGGTAATTAGCAGCCTGGGCTGTTTTTGAACTGGTGACTCAAAGATGAAAGCTTTCTAGCTCCACTACCAAACCCTTAAATAGTTTATCATTTGCCTTTAGAAAATGAGTTACCACCAGGGTTTGAATGCAGGCCCAGTACAAATTACTACCACTTAGATTGAAAGGCTGATTACTTCAGGCAAGGTTTTGGCTCTCAAGACAAAGTGCTCCAACTACAGAACCCGTGGAGAATGCTTCCAAGCTTGGCTGGCTCGTGGCCTCCTGTGCCAAAACCCAGAGACAGCTAAAATCAGAGAACCACTTTTAACAGGTCTGTCGCAACACACAATGGCTAAACAAAGCTTGCTTTGTCTTAGGCAAGGTTCTGTTCTCATCACCAAGATTGTAAATCAGCAGTGAAACTTCTGACCTTGTAGAGCTACAATCCAGCTTTTCAGCGTGGAACCTGCATTGGAGCTTGATCTCTTGCTGTGCCAAACACCTTTGTCTTGGAAAGGATAATTTCTGCTGTGCTTCAAGAGGCACCAAATCCTGAGGATGCACTCCTTGTCTGTGCTGTTTCTGGCTAGAAGTAGACATCACCAAATGAAGCGGGTCAGCTGTGCTGACTTAGCTGATCCACTTCATTAGGTGAAACACATTTCTCCTGTTGTCCCTCAGCATCAACAGGCAGGAAAAAGGGCAATGTGTTTCCCTGGGGCTGGAGGGACCTGGTCCTGCACACCCCAGGGATTCTCAAGCTGGATCAGGCCCCTCCAGCCCTGGAAACACCTGTCCAGCTTTCCCCACTTACTGGATGCATCTACATGTGTGCTGGACTGCACTGTAACTGCTGTTACTGCATAGTCCTGACAGAGCATGGGTCATTTCTGACCCTAATGGGCAGTAGCAATGGCACCACGGTTTGTGCCTGCCAGTGCTCTGTTGCTGTAGTGACAGGCTACACTGATGTAGCATCTCATGTAGATGTGCCCACAGAGATGCACCCCAAGGATCTCCTGGCTGCCCTAACTCTCCCACCCCAAAGCAAGTAGACATCCACCACAATATAGTGGCTCAAATCAACACCATCTTGTTGCAGACACAAATTTTGGGCACCTGTGGTACAACAAGAGGCATAGACATCTATCTGCTTGGCCTTTATGTCACCATTAAATATTTATGGTGGCACAAAGGCGATGTCTGTTTGCTGTCTATGCTTAAAAAATAAACGCTAAAACATAAACTTATAAAAAAGTAACTTCTTGGCTTCCAAGTTATCCTGACACTCTGCCCAGTTAGACTGTAGTTCATTCGTATCCGACACTGTAAACAACAAAAGCCATCCAAGCCTTCCCGATGGGGAGGAAGTGTGTGCATAGCTCCACCGGCCTTCAGGGACATGCAGTAACCAGAGCAAGCTTGTTGGACTTAAGTTTGGCAGCTGTGCAGAGACAGGACCATGAAGCACAGACATGTGCATCCTGCACATCTAGCCAGCTTTCTAAGATGTTGAGCAGCCACTCTCAAAAGGAAGCAAGCAGGCATCAGAAGGCACTGAGGGCCAATTCCTCAAAGGTATTTAAGGTGTTAACTGTCTTTAGGAACTGGTCTGAGTATTGTGAAAGCTTAAGCTCATAATGAGAGGCACTTCTGAAATCATTTAGACAGACAGATAATAGTCATCAAGAGTAATCTATGCCGAGAAGTCTGCATACAATAGAAGCAGCTACAATAGAAGTAGTAGCTTTAATGCATCATAAAACAATACTATTTAAAATAATTTTGTTCCCACAAAAAGACAGCTGGCAACCGGGGCTGGATTTAAACTTGTGAATGAATGGTGAAAGACCTATTATAAATCCCTTTGCAAATCTATCCCCTTTGCATAGATAGGTAGGACTAGGCCCCCAGTTGTTGTACATCAGCAGAACTCCCTGGAAATCAGTGTCTGTTTATACACTATTGGCCAGACTGTCAACTGGTGTAAATCAGCATGCATCCAATGGATCTCTACCAGCTGTGGAATCGGCCTGCAGAGAGTGAACAATTGTTGTGTGTGAGGGACAGGGATGATTTCTAGGACTAATTTACTGCCTTGCTAAAAGGGCATATGTCTATGCTTGCTTGTTTGTAAAATGAGGAGTATTGATTTCTGATATCTACCTGCTCTACCTTGAAAGATGGAGTCTCTCAGATTATTCCATCAGCCCTTTCATTTCCTATTGTATTCCTGGATACTTTCTGTTCTGAGCAAAGTCACATAAGAGGTATGTTTCTATAACTGCCTTATATATAGAAATAATTTTAAAAATTCCTGCTGCATTTTCAGGGTTGCTGGCCCCCCACTAACCCAGCTTTTAACTTTCATTAAAACAAGCTTTTTATTATAAAGAAGCTAAATCTGTTTTTATAATCCCACTGATTTACCTTGAACAGCTTTAACAGCATTTCTTTTCCCCACAGCAATATAGATTGCTGTTTGTGCCAAGTTACCCACACTACATTGCCAGTGCAATGCTGTTTTGTAGCATTATTGGAGACTGAGTTCAAAGGATAAACTCGGAGATACACTGGGGATCTGGAATGTAACTGATTTATTATTTTTTCAATTATTGTTATTAAGCTGGGAGTTCTGGTCCTGTAGACTATATAACACTTGGGCTAGGGACAGAAATTACACATAAACTAGCATATATGATCGAAAACTGGTTCAAATCCGTAACACAACAGAAGTTCAGTGCACATAAACTGCTTTCAAAATGACCAAAACTGGTTTAAAATAAACCTGGATGGATGTAGCTGATAGATGTCGATTTTGGTTAAATCAGTTTATTGAATTTCTGTCCCAGATCCCCTCCAGATTCAAATCAACTCTCATTCTCCCATCATCCCAGGATGCTTTGCACCTCCCTGCAAGTGCCTGCCTTGCAGAGTGGGTGGGATAGTGCTGGCCTAACCTGTCTCCTCCAGCTGAGCAAGGAGGCATGGTGTAGTACACCCCAGGTTCTGGCCTGGGTCACTGCAGCAAGTGGCTGCATTTCCAGAATAAACAATGAATGTCTGTTCACTTGCTTATCAGTTTAATCTACAGAGCTTAGACTAACTTGCGAAGATTGAATCAATTTAGCTTTGGGCTTTTTGACCGTCTGTACTTAGCTTTTGAGTTATGAAATCTCTGCTCTACTCCCTGCTGATCTCTTGACAGTATGCGACCTTTGGCATGTCACGAAGCCCAACACATAGTACAAAACCCAACACAGTGTCCATTAGATTCCAGAAGATACTCATGCCTTTGATCAGATTTGAACCTAATGCAAACTATGCATCAGGCCTTGCCTACTGGTATCTTATTAAGAAGTCCTGTTGATTGCCTAGACTCTCTAGAGATGTGGGTTGATGCTAACACAGAGGGATGAACGTTGTGCTTTGTCTACCAAGCCACAAAAACTAGAATGAATTGAGCTAGCCTTTCACGATAATCCGCAACTACAAATTGTCTTCATTGTGTGATTGTCTCACTTGCTTATCCAGGCCAGTGGTTTCTTTGGGATGGGAAGGAAATTCTCTCAACTGAAGGTTTGATTACCTAGGGCAACTGCATTGGAAATTCACAGTAACTGTAGCATGGTCTACTAGAAAAGATAATTGAGGGATCCAGGGACATCCAGAAAATGTTAGTATCAAATGCAAATGTCAGCAAATAAAATACAAGGTAGAATCTTGCAGGTTTTGCAAAATAACTAAAAAGATGCAACAGCCCTTTAAGTTCCACCACATTATTTGGTGGATAAGATTATTATAAGATCCACCACATTATTTGCACAAAAGAGCAGTAGCCTTGTGAGACTATTCTAGTGACAGTTCTCTACATTTTACTAACTAGACTTACATATTAAAAGACCATAGAAAAGGCATGAGAGATTTCTCTTCATGCTGACCTCTAGAAGAAATAGTCCTTGAGAATGGCACACAGTGACAGCTCTCAACTCTCAACTTTGGAGTACAGTAGTTTCAAGTATATTATTTCCATTGCCCAACACCCACAAGGGGAAGGGTGGTACAGAGAGCAGTATAACAAAGAATTTTAAAACAAAGATCTCTCATTAATTCTGCAAAGCTACAGCCAGTGTCAAAGTAATCCTAGCTGAGCTGCTTACGTGGTCAGAATCCACTGTAAAGATAAGTTTAAATGCCCCATATGTAAAGGTGTTGAGGCTGAGAGGCACCAAATAAGAGGTTGCAGGCCTGGCACTTTTAAGTGCCAGATTCCAGGGCAGATTCCAAGCTAAAGCTTACATAAGGTTAAACAAGGGACCCAGTCCTGATAACACTGGATGAGGGATAATATTTGATGATATCTACTGTTGTCAATGGATGGAGCTACATGAGAATATCTCATGGGATTGCAAATATGCTTGGCACAGAAAAGCAGTGGAATGAGGGGAATGGCCCTCACACCAACGCCACTTTTATCATGTACCACCTCAAGAGCATCTGAACTAAAGATACCTTGCTAGGAAAGTCCTTCTTGAATTTTTAGCTTCTATTTACGGACAGTTCACTTGGAAAAAAGGAGGGGAGCCCATGCTGTGTGGTCAGCTGATTCAGCATAAGCTACCAACAAGGTTCCCCAGACCATTGGAAAAACATGGCCCAGAGTCTCAGGTCAGCTGGTGGAGCAAGGCAGGGCCACACCAGGGACTACTGAATTTATTCTTTGATTTTCTGATTTCCTTGAAAGCTTTAAAAACCTATATGCCCTCACCCCTTCTGAGAGTCCTTAAGACCTACTCTGTGTATCAGCGGGATGGGCCAGCCATGCCCTGCTTTTTTCCTTCCACTTCATTGAGATGTTTGGTCAGTGGAAGAGGGGGACTGAAGCAGATATTCACCTAAAATAAGCTTTGTCTCCTTTGCCATGTGACTCTGTCAAACAGTTAAAGTCTCCAAATCTTCCTAGAGAAAACAGTTTCCTTTGGCTTGAATGCTCCCTGTAGCAAAGCTGCTGTTCTAAGGGTGGACTGCTTTTTTTTTGGAAGAAAATCACAGCCACGATTTGCAAGCCAGGCATTACAACAAGCTGCCTCTTGACTTGCTGAGGAAGTTATAGTTCATACCCAAAATGTAGGTTACATATAGAACAAATTTTAGGTACCATGTCAAGTGAAAGGCATGCTTCAATACAGACTTGCAGACACATATACCAATCCACCACAGCTGGTGCTCTTACCAAATCAGGAGGATGGCCTTGAGATTAAACAACTGTCTAAGTGATTCTGAGAGTCTGACCCCTAGCTCTGCTGCAGATTTTCTGTGTTATCTTGGGAAGATCAGTTCAGATTTTCCACCTCAGCTCTCCATCTGGGAGAAGAGGATAATGCTTCCTTTCTCCCACCCATAGCTTTGTGTTGCCAATTCAGATAGTGACTTCTGGGGCTGAGACCTATGGGGCCGAGACTGTTGCCTACTCTTTGTTTGTAAAGCACCTACTGTAACGGGGGCCTGCCCTTAGCTGGGACCTCTCTCTCTATGCCATTGTTACACCAAAGTAATAAAAAAGTATATATGTATGTTGTAGCTGGTGCTTCCGAAATAAATGTTACCCAGGGTATTGGACTGTACAAGGAACATAGTCTTCCTTCCTTCTCTTTTAGTTATGCTGAGGTTTCCTAAAGTAATATTTCTTTTCCAATATAGTATAAATAACATCATTGTACTTCCCCCCCACCCTAATCTGACCTATCCTAATGCTCTAAAACAGTGCATCCATTTAAGATTCATCCTCCACTGCACCAATGATCTTTGGCAATCCCCTGCAGTTGAGAATGATTCTCTTCCAAAAAAATACTTCCAGACCTCACAGTCCTACGCCTGTCACCATTAGCTGGTCACCAAAGGGTTTGAGGAATGTGCTGGCATGGAAGATGCCTGTGCGTGACTTCTTTTACAGTGGTGACCTGTACTCACCATGTCACAGGATCATCAAAGGATACATGTGGGTCTACCACACAGACAGCTCTGCCACATATTGCACTAGGGTGGCCATCATAGAGGACAGTCTGGTTGTCCTCTATTGATACAAAACCCGATACCTTTATGTCCTCCATTTTTCTCTTGGAAAAATAAAGGCATCGAGTTTCGTATCAATAGAGGACAGAGTAGCAGAAAACCAGAGTGTCTTCTATGATGGCCACCCTATACTGCACCAGTGACAATCTATGGTTGACCAACTGCTGTGGTAAGCTATCTGGGAAAGGAGCACCTGAACAAAAAGAGAGATTTTTGTTGTAAGTGGGTAGACAGACAGGCAGTGTGACCCAGGCAACCCATACTAAATTCCCACTCCTCTCAGGGCCTCGGCTATAATGCTTCCACATTTCACCTAAGTACACACAACCCTTACCGTACCATCCACAATGAGATTCCAGAGAAGGAAGCAAGGGTTTGAACAAGTTTGAGAAACTTAAGAGGTAAGAGATGGGTTTAATTAGTGGTGTTTATTAATGCTTAGTTAGCTTTAAACCTTTCCTTCTCCTCCTCTTCATTTTCCTCTTTTCAGTAAAGCTTTCCCTCTGTGTCTTGCCTTTAATAGGGATTTGTATGGTGTTGTGTCCTTTACTTTATTGTTTCCTGGTTTCTGGGTACTCCTCTCCTTGCCAGATGTAGTCCTAATGCTGATTTCTCAAGGGAGAGGATCCTTGTGTAGCAGGCACAGTGGAGAGTAGCTTTCAGTGAAGGCATGAGTTCCCTGGGACCTGACCCACAAAGGAGAGGGGAGAATCTGCTTCTAATACTTGACAATACTATGTTTCTCTGGACAGCAGGGGGAGAGGTGATTAAAGCCACACCTTGGGAGAGAAGCTACACAGGACTACTGGAATAGACATGGCGCCAAGAGCATGCAGGTTTATAAAAAGCTAATGAGGATTAAATGTGAGAGTGAGGGGAAAGAGGGAGTAAATAAAAAACAGGGGAAAACCAATCAAGTTCAAACTACTTGAAACTTTCCAATGTACAAGCCATAAAGCTCCGCTGCATGAAGCCTGCATACCCTCTGGATAGTTTGTAATGTTGACTAATAGTTATGTTGATCCCATCAATCATTTGGCTGCATTTGCTTTGGCTGGGACCAGACCTGGAGCATACTACATATATTGTGCAAATCTCAAGAAAGATAACACTTACAGTGCCTACCACCCAACCACAGGGTCCTTTCCAAATGATAAGCTTCAGTTTCCTTCGGAGGAAATGAGAATGGGATGTGTATCGAGCTTGTAATCGATGTATTCTTGTGACTGGAAAGAAAAGAAAAACTCAGGAACTTCATTTCTGTAGGTCTGGCCTATTCCTGGCTGCTGTTTTCTATTCCAACTTGTTCCCAGGGTTAAGAAATGGGATTTATACAGTGTATCTGCTTCCCACACAGAAACAGTAATTAATGTATTATGCAAAAAAGTTTATACCTGTACAGGAGACTCGGTAGAAGTCAAGACAAGAATTAGTAGTGATGTAAATAAACCAAGTATTTCTACAGAAGAGTGCAAAAAACAATTGACAATGCCCAACTTGACAAGTAGAAGAAACCAATGTAATTCATGTGCATGTAATTGTACTTGATGTGTGCTGTCTTGTAAAATTATAGGTAACTAGAACACATCCATTTAGAGCTGAGACATATCATGTGCCTGCATGGATGATTTTTGCTTGTGGGATAATGCTATAAAAACATCAGCTACTTTTGAGATGGGGCCAGATAGAAGCAGAGGCAGAGCTAACAGATAAACAGTACTAACATGTATATTTTTTGACCCTGTTCCTCAAGGCCATTCTGGCTTCTTTCAAAAGACCCCAGTGTTGTGTGCTGATACCACTTTTACAGTACTTAACTTGTAAAAGTTATCAAGGGTGATGAACACTGTAACAACAGTCCAACCATCTTAAAAGTCAGCAACCTTCACTACAGCTTTCCAACTGCTCTTCTATACAACTGTTATCTCCAGATTTGCAAATATGGCACAGCTGCAAGCTAGAACATTTAAATTGTTAATAGCTAATAGGAAAAGAGGAACTCAAATGCAATCCAGTTTAGGATGCATGCACGCATGGTAAAATAATTAACAACGGAGAAACACCACAGTTCCCTTACAGAATGTGGAAGGCAATCTAGCTACGGATGATACAGAGAAGGCTGAAGAATTTCATGCCTTTTTTACTTCACTCTTCACAAACAGATGTAGCCACCAGATGACAAGTGCAGTTGGCAGCAAAGACAGGGAAGGAGACAAACAGCCTAGTGTTGTAGATCCAGTTAGGGATTACAGAGAAGCTAGATACTTTCAAGTCAGCAGGGCAGGGTGAGATGTACCCTAGGGCTGCATCCAGATATGCATGGACATTTGGCTCCCCAGGGACAACTAGCAGTGGCGCACCTTGTGCTGCTACTAGTTGTCCCCGAGGAATGCTTGTGCCATGCACGCTCTGGCGCACGGCAAGTTACCCTAGGTGGGGTAGGAGAGGCTAGGGTCAGCCCTGAGTTGGCCCCAGCAGCTTTACCGGGGGGCCTCCTGGGGTTGCAGCAGTGGCGATCCTGCTGCATGAAGCCTGGCCAGCAGCAGAGCGTGGCTTCAGCCAGCCAGGCTCCAGCCAGCCAGGCTCCAGCTTTGGATGGCGCATGCTGCTGCCACATGTGCCACTCCACTTTTTTTTTTCCATGGTTTTTTTTTTTGATCCCTGGATATGGGGTCAAAAAACCCTCCGCACTGCTCCCCTGGAGCATGGAGAACAATGTAATGGGCGGTATGTGGTGCCATATACAACACATCTGTGCTTGTCTGGATGCGGGCTGGGGTACTGAAGGAATTGGCTGCAGTAATTTCAGAACCACTAGCTATCCTCTCTGAGAACTCATGGAGGTCAGGAGAGGTCCCAGATGACTAGAAAAGGGCAACTTGCTACCCACCTTTAAGAAAGGGAAGGAGGAGGATCCAGGGAATTATGAATCAGTCAGCCTGACCGCTATACCTGGAAAGATCATACAGCAGGTCCTCCAGGAATCCACTGTTAAGCTCCTAGAGGAGAACAAGATGAAAGGAACAGTCAGCGTGGATTAAGCAAGTGCAAGTCATGCCAGATTAACCTGATTTCCTTCTATGATGAGTTGGCACTGGATGTGATATACCTTGACTTTAGCAAGACTTATAAAACTGTCTCCCATGACATTCTCATTAACAATTGTTCTCATTAATAAGCTAAGGAAATACCAGACAAAAGTACAGTAAGGTGGATACATAACTGGTTGGATTATTGTACTCAACGAGCAGTTATCAATGGCTCAATGGTTAGTTGGGAGGAGGTATCAAGTGGGATTCCCCAGGGGTCTTTTCTAGGTCCAGTATTGTATAATATTTTCATTACTGATTTGGAAGATGGGATCGACTTAGTAAATGGGACTTAGTAAATCTGCAGATGACACTAAGTTGGGAAGAGTTGCAGATGCTCCAAAAAGTAGGGCTAGGATCCAGAATGACCTGAATGGACTGGAGAAATGGTCTACAATCAACCAAATTCTTTGTCCTTGTGAAATTCACCAAAGACAAGTACAAAGTCCTGCACTTGCAATGAAATAATTGCATGCACAAATACAGGCTGGGGACTAACTAGCTAGGCTGCAGTACTGCAGAGTAAGACCTGGGGGGTTATGGTGGATCATAAACTGAATATGAACCCACAGTGTGTTCTTGTGCAAAAAAGCCAACAGCAGCCCAGGTTGCATTAACAGGATTGTCACTCGTAAATCAAGTGTTTCTTCTGCTCTTTGGCACTGGTGAGGCCTCACCTGGAGTAGTGCATCCAGTTCTCAGCCCCACACTTAAAGATGGATGTGGGCAGTTTGGAAAAAAGTTTAGCACAGAGCAACAAAAATTATTAGGGGCCTCAGATACACGACTTGTGAGGAAAGGCTGAAAGACATTGGGTTATTCAGTCCGGAGAAGAGAAGACTGAGAAGGAATTTGATAACAGTCTTCAAACACCTGAAGGGCAATTACAGAGGATGGGCTTTTCTCTGTGTCTGTAGGGGACAGGACTAGGAGCAAAGATCTCAAACTTTAGCTGGAGAAATTTAGATTGGAATTAGGAGGAATTGTGTGCCCATGAGGATGGTCAAACACTGGACCAGGCTAGCTAGAGAAGTTGTGGAATCTGTCTGTGGAGGTTTTCGGGAGCACGTTAGACAGATACCTGGTGGAGATGATTTAGTCAGGGATGATCCTGCCTTGATCCAGGGGCTGGACTAGATGTTCCTGTCTGGTCCTTTCCAGCCTTACTTTCCTATATTCTATTTAGATACAGAAAACATGCAAAAGTATGCCCCATGCATCTTCCAGCTTGAGCTCCATTACCCCCCTCATGTTAAATTATTTTGTTTATTATTGTTTGCTCTAAAACAAATATAAAGTAAACATTCGCATTTTCTTCCTCCATCTCTGAGGCTAAAGATAATCCACGGTTACACACAAATCAGTGTTTAGCCTTTTTGTAATCAAGAATGAGAGTTATTGCAATTATGCTGGAGGCCAGAAAGGATCATTAAATCATATCATCTGATCTCTTGCACATTGCAGGTTGTAGTATATCACCAATAATACCTCTGGGTTGAGACTAATAACTTGGTGAATACATACCTACCAAATGGGCACACAGTTTTGATCTAACACCATCAACTGGTAGAGAATCTATCATGTCCCTTGGCAGTTTGTTCTTCTTTGGTTTACTTCACCGTTAAAAGGTTTGTGCCTTATTTCCAGTCTGAATTTGTATGGCTCCAGCTTCCATTGGTTCTTCTTTTGCCTTTCTTTGCTAGTTTAAGGAGCCCTGTACTACATGGTACTTTCTTCTTGTGGTATTTACTTGTACATTGTAACCATGTCACCCTAGATATCCTTCAGCTAGACTAAACAAATTAAACTCTTAACATTGGCAATCATTCTCACCCTCTCTGGACCACTACTTACGTAAATATTTTATATAAAGGCTGCAAGCGGGAAAGGATCAGGGGAAAAACCTTATAAGGCTGCAAGCGGGAAAGGATCAGGGGAAAAGCATTATTCATCCCCTGTTCACTCTCCCTTTCAGCATCCACTCTCTGCCACTGTGCAACAAAAGAAACTGGGCAAGATGGCTCAGTAAATGGCAATTCTTATGTTCTAAATTGCCATGCAATTATTAATTGATGCCATGAAGGCTAGCAGTCTGCTGGCAAAGTTGTCAAAACATGAACAAAAAGGATAGGGACATCATGAGAAAATACCAAAGGGTCCTCCAGATGCAAGTGTGTAACTTGTGAGAGATGAACAGAAGGAAGCTGCAGGCAAATGATCTGTGGGACAAACTGTCTATGATTTTAGCAGGAGGACAAGTCTCTCCTTGCAGTACAGACGCTGCTGCTTATCAGCCGAAACTCACAGATAAGGAGTATTCATCTGTTCTTTGCATTTGTAATGTTAATCAGAATAAAAATAAATGACAGCTGGCATGTCTGTCTCCAGAGTCCAGTTTCCCTTCACAACCAATTACCCTCTTACAAGCTCCACAGGTGTCTTCATCTAGGTTCAATTCACGGTGAGGTGTTTACAAGTGGGGCGGATGCATTTGAAAATACTTCTATCAAATCCCACCTGGCAAGCTGTACATTTTCCAGCCATTGGCTACATTTCTGTATCATGCCAGGCATCATGCCACAAAGCACTGGGCTGTAGTATGGAATTTAGCATTTGATGTTGCATCATTAACATACTGTAACAAACCACATCTGAAGCAGGCTGACAATTGCTGGGTTGCATTCTTTACTTTTAAACATTGTGTAATTTTTCGGGCAGGACATGCCAGCTGGATCTCTGCCTTTGTGAAGTGTGGCTATCTGGTAGGAAAACTGGACTTGGGACAAATGTTTTCAGCAGAATTTAAGCCTGGTGACAGACCTCCTAGCACCTCTGAATGGCCAAGTCCTGTACACACACAGCTCCAAGTATACAACATCCTGAAGCCCTTATTCTGTGTTAGTCTGTACACAATGGGAACATTGACTCAGTAGACATCTCCCTGCATAAAAATTAAGGAAAAATTTCTGGATTTATCCAGTTTGGTCATCAAGATCTGCAGGTTCCAAACCACTACACCTATTTTTAGTATTAGCTCTTAACTCAGGGGCAGGCAATTATTTCGGGTGGAGGGCCGCTTACTGAGTTTTGGCAAGCCATCAAGGGCTGTATGACAGGCAGCCAGGGGCAGATAAATATTCATTTTCTAAATTTTTTAGGAGCCTCATGGGCCGGATAGAATAGCCTGGCGGGCTGCATCCGTCCCACGGGCCGCATTTTGCTCACCCCTGTCTTAACTAAAATGAGTTTTCAAAAACCAAGGTGAAGAAAACATGTCTTGAACATTAACATTGCTGCTTCATACAAAAAGAGAGGAAGACATGGACACTATCTCTTTAAGCTAAGACATCTTCACTCTGTAAATTAATACAAGGTGCTCACCAGCCTGGTATCTAATGCTGAACTATGCTAGTTACATTGGATAGACTTGTTTTGGTGTTTCTTTGGGGACTTTTGTAATAAGACCAAAACAGGAATTCCAAAGCAACTGTAAGCCCAGCTCCATCTAGTCCGGGGGTGGGCAAAATATGGTCTGCGGGCTGCATTCAGCTCGCCAAGGGATTTTGTCCAACCTGCAGTAAGTCCCTCAGCTCCACCTGGCCCAGGTATGGGGGGCAGGCCAGGCTATGATGCATGTGGCTGGTCCTGCTGCCCCCGGGTATGCAGTGGGGCTGGAGCAGTGCAACAGCTGAATTCACTTCCTGGCAGCCCTGGCTGCCAGACATGGGCTCCAGCTGCCACTGCCAGACATGGGCACCCCAGCCCGTCCCCCCTACAGCCACCATTAGGGGTGGGACCCATGTGGACAGTGTGCGCAGATAGTGCTAACAGCGTGCCATAGACAGGCAGGGAGCGCTTTCGGTAGCAGGACGGACAGGAGAGGCCGGGATCACAAGGCAGTTACAGCGCAGGGCTGGGGCCCACAGCGGAGCCACGATCTACTGCCCTCACAGCTCTGCCCTGGGCCCCAGTTCTGCGCTGTTACTGCCCCAAGATTTTGGCCCTGGCTTTGGATGCCGTTCCCCACCCTCCTGCCCACGGCACTATCCTGTCCATCTGGCCACGTTCCCTGCCCACGAGGCTCCCAGCCAGTCTCCATGGAGAGCTTGGGATCGCTGGACAGAGAATGCACAGGGCCGGTGCCTGGGGCAGAGCTGTGATCTGCTCCCCGAATGCCCCTGCTCATGCAACCTGCATCTGTCACCAGGGGCGCGTGGGCAGCAAATCACGGCTCTGCCCTGGGCGCCTGATCTAGTCACTGTCCTCTGCTCAGGCCCGATCCACGCTACCTGCTGCAAAGGAAGCAGCGGGAAAGCCTCAAGTGGGGAAATTAGTAATCTGTCCATGGTAAAAGCTTTTTCCTAACCATATTGCTTAGAGGTTTGCTTATGTCCTGAAGAATGAGGGTGCATGTCCTGTCTTAACTTTTGGTCTTTAAAAAAATCCTTATATATTTAATTCTGCATAATCTCATTATCCAAATGAGTATTAACTCCATTTTTTAAATTCTTCTAAGCATCCTCAGCATTGGTCCCTTAGGCCTCAAGCTGTTTAGTTATGTTGTCATGAACCCCACCGTGGGCCGGGGTGTTTGTGGAGTGTCATTTAGATTTTCTGGTGTTCACTGATATGGTATGTGTGATCTCTTTGGAAAGTCAGTGTTATGCTGTATGCATTTATGTTGCTTTTATTACTGTTTGGATTATGTTATGCTGTATGTATATAGCTTTATGATTAGGGACCTACCTAAGTTGCGGCGAGACAAAGGGTTTTTTACGGCCTGCTCACAGCACGCAGAGCCAGTTTCGCAGGTGTTTCACAGTGGCCCCACCCCTCACCGCTGATTGGCGGAGGGCACCTTCACTCAGTTTGCATCACTACCACTTTTTTGGTTTTTGGTTGATTTGTGGAGAAATTACAGGCAATATTGGATTTCCTGGCAATTGTGGACAATGCTGCTTTTTGTGGTTTCCAAAAAGTCTGTGAAACTGTGATTTAGATAGGTCCCTGTGTATGATTTTCGATATGGTTTAGTCAAGGAAAGGGAATGGGTGGAACTATTAAATCTCTCTTGCTTTTGGGATACTAGGGCAAGGACAATTGCCACTCCCAATGGCAGACAGAAGGGGCCACTAGTGGAATGGCCACTCAAGTTACTGTCTGCTTGTAATGGGAAAAACAACTGCACAAGAGTGAAGGCATCCGAGAGAAATGACCCATCAGCCAGGGGAATTCAGGTATCCCAAGGAGAGAAATTTCTGGAGGATTCTGGTGCTACAGGAGCAATTAAAATAATGCTAAGTGGGGGGGACCTATCTTGGAGGTATTTTAGGGTCAATCTATGATACAATCAGCATCCTTTGGATCCTAGGTTTTGGAGGCTCAAAGTTCTCAGTAACCAGGGCTGGCAGAAACAGCAGTCAGGCTGATTTCTGGTGATACTGGCAGGTTTTTAAGTAGGTATAGCCAGGTGAGAGAGCAAAAAACTTTACTTTTTTTTTATTCAGTCTCCAAAACTATGGTCAGTTTTGCTTGTTTAATTTTTTTCTCCCACATAATACATCTTTTTTTGTTGTTTTGTCTTCTTACCGATTGCCTTTAGAAAATGTGATCTCTATATATGCAATATTCCAGGCGAGCCTATACTATGGAAAAGGGGACACAACCCCGGTGAATCCACCGAGAACTGGTAGAGGTTCCCCTCCTGCAGCAGGGGGGTCTGGTACAAGGGCAGCAGAGCTGAGGCTTGCAGGGATAAGGAGTTACTGTTCTTTGGGACAAGCAGTGGGACAGCAGGGAGAAACTCAGGGCTCTGGGGGCACCCCACGGATGGGTTTGTGACTCTTCTTTTGGTTCAGTGCAGGGCAGAGCAATGACCACTTTCACCTGGGCTGCTGCTTGGCCCTGAACCCCCGTAGCCTGGAGTCTGCTGTCTGTAGTGGCTGCAAATACCCTCACCTACAGCCCATGCTGTACCTTCTTCTCAAATGGCCGCACCTTTCTCAAGTCAGAGAAGAAAGGCAGGAAGAGATTCTTCTTTCTGGCAGCAGAAAGAAGAGGTGGGATTTCTGGCCAGCTCCCTACCCAGTGTGGCTCTATGGACAAAGGGCTGGCCCTTTCCCTCCTGGCAATTGCAGCAGAGGCTCCATGATGGCATTTCAAAATGAGGTTACTTCAGCTTGGCAGTAACACTCACCTGGCTATCGCCCTGATTGCCTGGCTGGAACCAAGTCAGGGACTTGTTCAAGAGGCAGTTTCTCTAGAGTTCACATCTGTTTTACCCTGCAAGGAACTGTGACAAGGAAAGGACCTCAGGAGGTCATCTAGTCCAGCCCTTGGCTTAAAGCAGGACCATCCCCAACTATCTCATCCCAGCCAAAGTTTTGTCTACCCGGGTCTTTAAAACCTCTAAGGATGGAGAATCTACAACCTCTCTGGGTAACCTGCTCCAGTGCTTTGCTACCTTCCTAGTGAGAAAGTTTTTCCTAATTTCTAACCTAAACTTCCCTTGCTGCAACTTGAGACTGTTGATCCTTGTTCTGTCATCTGCCACCACTGAGAACAGCCCAGCTCCATCCTCTTTGGAAACACTCAGGTACTTGAAGGTTGTTAGTAAATCCCCCCTCAGTCTTCTCTTCTCCAGACTAGATAAGCCCAGTTCCTCAGCCTCTCCTCAGCAGCCATGTTCCCCGACCCTCTATCCAGTCTTGTTGCCTCTGCTGGACTCTCTCCAATTTGTCCACATCTTTTCTGTAGTGGGGGGCCCACAACTGGCCACAGTACTTCAGATGGGGCCTCACCAGTGCTGTATAGAGGACAAGGTATCCAGGTTGTATATAGAGGACAATAATCACTTCAATCTATCGGCTGGCAATAGTCCTACTAATGCAGCCCAGTATGGTGTTAGCCTTCTTGGCAACAAGGGCACAGGGCTGGCTCATATTCAGTGTATTGTCCACTGTAACCCCCAAGTCCTTTTCTGCAGAGCTGCTGCCCAGCCAGTCAGCCCCCAGCCTGTACCGGTGCATGGGGTTGTTCCATCCTAAGTGCAGGACTTTGCACTTGTCTTTGTTGAACCTCATGAGATTCCTTTTGACCCAATCCTCCAATTTGTTGAGGTCTCTCCAAATCCTAGCCCTACCCTCCAGCATATCTACTACTCCCCCCAGCTTGGTGTCATCCACAACCTTGCTGACGGTGCACATAAAATGACACAGTATGTATAATAGCAATATGATGGGCTAAATGTTGCTTACAACTTCAGTTGATGGGACGTGGTTCTACTGAGTAGAATTTGTCCTATAGGGTCAACGCATTATTTGTACTATAGCAGCCTTAAACAGCCGCACTGGAGATCGAGGTCTAATTCTGCTACATGCTGTATATACACATAGTAAGAGACAGTCTGGAGAAATCAGACAATAGGTGAGAAGAGAAACTGAGGCACCCAGAAACTTGTGGCTTACCTCAAGACACAAAGTACATCAGTAGCAGTAACAGGAACAGATTCTAGACATTATGGCTCCCACTTACCTACTGAACAATGCTGCTTCTCTAGCAATAGCTCCACATTGGATAGATATTGAAAATACCCCAAGATTGAATAGGTATGACTGAAAGCAGAATTCGGATGAACAGACATTGCCACTAAAATGCAACCATCACTACTGTGAAAATGCCTTCCTATCCCAGTTGCACTGCACCAAATTTGAGGTCTGATGACATTTAGCACTTCTGGACAGAGAGAATCTCTTGCTATTATCATAACACTGCACGTTTTAATGACATTGAATAGCACAACTAAATCCTTTACAAATATTAAAAAATATTTAAAAATATTTAAATAAAATATTTTTATAAAACCTTGTTCATGTTTTAAACATAAGCCTTCAGAAAGCTTAGAGGTCTAACTTCATACAGTTTTTACTACTCAGTAGCACTAGCAGAACTCCAGGGACAAGTGCTAAGCATAAACTGTTGGTCCAATTGTGCTATTGATGATGATAAAATTTCTGTTTATTCAAGTGATTTGAAACCATTGTATGACGTCCTACCTAAGTTTGCATGTCAGATATTTGGCATTAAGTGAAAAGTGTCATTTTCTTTCATCTTTCATACCATTATTTGGTTGCATGAATAATGACTTCAACAATCTGCCCTTAGATACCAGAAGGTATTAACTTTCTAGGTTTCTCCATTTTGAACAAAATAATAGAATATGCTGGTATTCCCAGGGGTTTAGGTTGTAGCTGTATTGGTCTAAGGACATAGGCAGACAAGGTTCCTTGGGTGAATTTGATATCTTTTATTAGACCAACCCAAATAGTTGGAGAATAGTTATTAAGCAAGCTTTTGGGTTCAAAAACCCTTCGTCAGGCTAAGGAAGAGCACACACCAACTGCTGAAACTTCCTTAGCCTGACGAAGGGTTTTTGAACCCGAAAGCTTGCTTAATAACTATTCTCCAACTATTTGGGTTGGTCTAATAAAAGATATCAAATTCACCCAAGGAACCTTGTCTGGTATTCCCAGGCATTCCTAAACATGTTCCTGCTCTAAAAAATTGTGACACTCAGCTAATCCAACTGCTTTCCCAGCCCAAATTAATCAATGAACTTACCTCTTTTGTTAAATGTCAACTGTGGGGGTTGTTCAAGCAGCAAATGCCTTTTTCTCATGACTAGTATTGTGCTGGGAGCAGAAAACTGGAATGAGATAAATCCATACTCATGACATACCATGGGCTATGGTACAAACTTACTCCATTCTCATTATAGCCTTAACAATGTAATCCTGTGGTCCTCTTTGGCTCCTTCCAGTCCAACAGCAAGCAAGACAGATGATGCAGAGGAGCAATTCTGTTTGAAAGGCTTAGCCGACAAGCTGTCAGGTGGAACTCAGCCAAAAGGCAGCAGACTGTGACAGACTGACCTATAGCATTTAGACAGCAGCAGCTACTCAAGGGAAGTATCTGGCCAAGGAGGGGAAAACGCACACACACAAGCCGACTGAATTCTGCATAAGGTCAAAGTCCAATTAGGTACTTTATTACTCATTTAAATCTTGTCTGGCTTTCAAGGATATAACAATGGTGATGTGTGCACAGAATCATTTGCCTTTACTAGAGATAGAGAACGATTTGCATTCGGAGCAATTGTCTGCTTCCATTCCCAGGAGTTTTGCTTGATGCATAGCTTAGTAGGATGTGAGATTAGTTTCTCTACCACTGAATTTGGCAAATGCTGATGGCTCCATATTCACATATGGGTCCAGGCACATCAGGACCACAGAAGCTTTAATTTCAGAAGCCACATGCAAAGATTATGGACTGGATTTTTCCTGTGGACCTCAATCCCTTAGGCACAGAAACCTATAGGATAAGGGCCCAGATAGTCTGGCATTTGGAAATTTGAAAGATCTTCTGAGCAATCCTTTCACACCTATGCAGGGGATGATGCTTGTTTATTTACAACAGAGTATTCCTTCAAAACTAAATTTAGTATTTTTCCAGTAATCTTTCTCATTGTAAAAGTCAGTGAATTCCTGCTGAGTTGTCTGATTAGGAGTAGAAGGCTATGCTGTGTGCCATTGTAAGGTTAGGGTTTTTTTTTAATATTGCAGTAAAGTCTCTAGTTTGATTTATGACCTTTCTGATCTAATGTAGGAGCTTGTGTCCAAAATCTTTTCACCTTTTTCAGAGGAAGTCTATGCTAAGGGTAAGTGTTTAGTTCTGGGCCCCCCACTAAGAAAGGATGTGGGCAAATTGGAGAGAGTCTAGTGGAGGGCAAGAAAAATGGTTTAGGAGCTGGGGTACATGACTTCTGAGGAGAGGCTGGGGGAAATGGGCTTATTTAGTCTAGAGAAGAGGAGACTGAGAGGGGATTTCATAGCAACCTTCAACTACCTGAAGGGAGGATCAAAAGAGGATGGAGCTGGGCTGTTCTCAGTGGGAGCAGACGACAGAACAAGGAGCAACGGGCTCAAGTTGCAGCAAGGGAAGTTTAGGTTAGATCATAAAAATTATTTTCTCACAAGGAGGGCAGTAAAACGCTGAAACAAGTCACCCAGAGAGGTGGTGAAAGCTCCATCCTTGGAGGTTTTCAAACCCCAGCTAGACAAACCTTTGGCTGGGATGATCTAGTTGGAGATGGTCCTGCTTTGAGCAGGAGGCTGGACTAGATGACCTCCTGAGGTCCCTTCCAATCCTAGCTTTCTATGAGTCTATGATTATATAATCTTACTCGCATACAATAATGCCCACTGTGTATAATGTGCTTATGAAACATCTGAGGAGGATGGTTGCTGCTTTACAGGGTACTCAGTCTCCTTGGGTGGAAAGCCCTACTAACACTAGCCAGCACCAACGGGCAGAGTTGAGAAGGCAGTTCTTAGTTTCCAATCTTGGATTTAGTCTGCAATTTTCATGACATAGATGTCGTGCCAATATTCCTGTCCCTTTAAGTGGGCACCTGTGCTAGTACATACACAGGTAAAACATGTTGTATATTTTGAATGCCCTCAATAGCGCATACTTCTTACGAGCTTGATCTGCCACCTCTGAGCTCTGCACCCTGAGGATGAGGCTCTGCACTGTGTAATTAAAAACACCAACAGGAAGGAAATGGTGGGACTAACAACCACTCAGAATCTCGCAGCAGATGATCAACAGCTTATGGAGGTAAAATCCTGGTTTCCGCAGGAAAACCAGGGTAAAAGAACAAACGCTGTTTGCCAGAAGAGGTTTGGGAGCTACAGAATCAATGGAACGAGAGCGTATCGTTCTGTTCCCAGGTAAAACAAACTGGTAGCTGTTATGAATGGTTTATATTATTAAAAACAGTGATTGTAGCTGTTAAAACTGACTACATCCTTCCTACATCATTTTTTGAATAAGCAGAAAAGGATTTGCTTTTTAGAGAAATGAGGAATCACGTCTTCCCTTCAAGGTTCACAAGGACTGTATGATGCAGCTTATTTTATCAGGAGGAAAGAAGGAAATCTGAGAAAAGAAATAAGGAGAAGCAATCGTTTTCTTTTGTTCAGTGACACAGCAACACAAAGAAGAACCATGAGCAGCTCCATTTCAGCCTCTGTTATTCTACCGAAAAAGCAATCGAAAGCAGTTGTGCTGACAGTTTTGGCTTCTATATTTCTTCAGAACTGGAAGAGAAAACAGTGAAGGCTGGAAAACAATGGAAAAGGGTGGAACTTCCTTGAATCACTTGATTCCCCGGTCACAAAAAAAATGGTTAGTGAAAAATCAAGATTGAAGTGGGCTGGGCTCTGGCCTTTACAAAACAAACCTTGAGTCCACGATGGCTGCATCTCTGCATCACTGGTCTGGAGATTTAGCATGCTGTCTAATAAAAGGCACTACATGAAGAATGGTGTCATCTTCACAGCAGGCTGCCTGAAGGAAGGCCTCATTTTGAAATACATCATTCAGGGATCTCAGCTTTTCTCCTTCCTTTTCCTGCCGCTTTCACTCCTTCAGCATTTGTATGTGTCCCATGTGCATAAGCAGACATCTCTCAGTAACCTTTGTGAATGACTAGTCACTGAAATACAAGTTTGTCTCTCTTTCATTGCTGTTATTGCCAGAGATGCTCACACAACTATATACCTATGTTGGGCTCCGTCCATTTCAAAGGCAATCAAAAGATCTACATCAAAACTCTGGGAAAGTCTGGATCTGGATCAGATCCCCATGGGTGGCTCTTGCTTCTAAAATGGATCAAATCCAAACACGAGACTGAGCTACAGACAGTTTGGGAGAGACTCTGGAAGGTTTCATCCAGTTACTTCTGTACAGAGTCCAATAATTTGTTTGACTAAGGCATAATTTCCAGGCAGACATCCATCCCTGATAAGAGATCAAGGAGAATCCACTGCTTCCTGTTCGTTCCACAGTTAATTCCCCTCCCTATTAATGCTTATTGCTAATTTCCTAAATATGACGTATCAATGCTGTGCATCCAAAAAGATACAGTATTTCAATTGCTTCCAGCTCTAATTTACTGACAAAAATCGCTAGATACTTGCAGAGGCTCCACACTACTACCAGTACGTATGTGCAAAGAACTGTGGCTGAGCTCCAACAGCCACCAGCAGCTCTCAGTGGGGACTGGACCTAAAAAACCCCAAGAACTAAGCAAGCTCTTGATCAATAGGTCCAATGAAGGAGAAAATGGTCACAGACACTAAAGTAAATAACACTTGTATCACAGAAGCTAATAATAGGGCCGAATTCACTCCAGACATAAGACCACTGACGTCAGTTGAGTTACAGCAAGGACACACTTGTCTAACTTACAGTAAAATAGTACTTTCCCATGGTATAATCATGTATTTTAGTGACATCCAGCGTACTATATATACACCAATATATATTTCTTAACCTGAAAGGTCCTCAGGAGGCAGGGCCTGTGGCTTCCTGTGTATTATACTAGGTTTTTTACAAGTAAATCTCTGGTTCTGACTGAAAACTCTGGGCAATACTTAATGCCAGTAATACATTAATTAATACTATTAAACATGTAACAGGTTTCCTTAGTTGATACAAGTGGAGTGAAGAACCCGGGAACATTTTTTGAAGAATGAAATTAGAACACAGAGACGGGGGGAAAGCTAGACAGACAGACCATATACTTTTTTTTCACCCTCAGAAATTACTCTTCAAATTGACTTCCAATTTTCCTAGAAAAAAAAGCCTCTTTGGGGATGAGAACAAGACATTTTTCAGCTGACAAGGAAGTGCTATGACATAATTGTCCAAAGGCTAGAGAACAGCCTGCTCAAAACAGCTCAAAGGAGTTAAAATCGTCCTCGTTCCATGAAAACCTCAGAAGAAGGCTCAGCCACACGGTCCTGTTCCCAGCCCCAATGACATAATTCTGGCTCATCCCCACACAGCCACTTGTGGCCTGACTCTGATTCTCCTGTATAAGCTCTCTCATGACATTTGGTGTTTCTGGGATAGTAGAGGAGCAAATAATTTCTGTATGCTAGGGAATTATTTCTTGGCTCCTCCTGAGGAGGGGGTCAGGTACTGGCCATTGTCTCAGACAGGATGAAGGCTTAGATAAACCACTGCTCTAAGCCAGTATGGCAGTTTCTATGAATCATGGAGGCTCTTGGCCTAATGCAGCTCCTCTAAAGCATTGCCTCCAAGTAGAATAAAGAATGAGCCCTATTCTTCTGTTGCAGACAGAAGCCAAACAGGAGGTACCTGAATCCTGCAACAGGAGAATCAACTCAGGTATACAAATGTAGAAAAAGGAGAAAGGTTCTTCTTTTGTTTTGATCATCCGATAGTCGCAAAGGTACAAGAAAGAAGGGGTAAAGATTTTAACTTTCTCCTAACTTCCCCTGGTTTTTGACCTCACAGAACAAGCCACTTGAAGGGTCTTGTGTCTGCCAACTTGAACCAAACACCAGAAGGGACATAGCTAATTAGCAGTCATCGTTGTCCACCCCCAACCTTGTCAGGAGGTAGGACATTCTGTTGGCAAGCCCTGCACATTGTCACAGCTGGTATACTAAGCCTGGACTCCTGCAACTTGCACACAGCAGCTCTGTCTGGCTTGCATCTCTGAGTTAGTTAGTCTATAAGGTGCAAATCTACCAAGCAGGAGAAGCCACTGGCTGGAAGCTGCTCTTCTATATCTTACAGAGACACTGAAGCTTAGAGTTATGTAATGCTCGAGTTAACAGCATGCAGATTTCCAGACCACATGCTCAGTCATTAAAAAGGGGATTACATGGAGTGATGATTAGAATGACTTCTGTCTTGGCAAAGAAGATACTGCCCGCTCAGTGCACAGCACCTACTTTAGATCAGCCTGGTGCCTGGAAAGCGCCACTCAACAGGTTTCCCTGCTTTGTGATGGTACAGAAGTTGTTTTGAAATGAGGCTTCTTAAAAAAAAACCTTAAATCATACATCAAGAAACACAAGACTAGAAAATATGATCTACTCTGTGGAGGGCTGTGCTGATAAACTGGCAAGAGCCCGAGGGTCATATTTCACCAGGACACAGGGTAGCAAATTGCGATCAACTTTACTTATGATATGGCAGTCTAGCTGTACGGGCAGCAGGTCCCAGTTGTTTGCAGGCTCTGTGCCAGTTGTCCTCAAAATTTTGGGGGTCATGTATTCCCATAAAGTGTGTCATGCTGCTGGGCACTCTAATTATGGCTGTAACATGTATAACAAAAAAAGATAACAATTTATGTCACTACAACCATGCTGCAGTCTCTCCCACAATCAAGAAGAATTGTTCTTTGATTTTGCCCTCTCATCCTTGTCTTTCATATATACATCCCCCTTTCCCTTCTGCTTCCCCATTAATTCCTCATACCTAACCTCTAAATGTTTCCTGCATGCCCTCTCCAACCCTCAGTTGGAGAAACACTGCTCGATACTGTCATAGCAGGAAGAGAGAGAATTCTTTGGTCAGCCTTGCAACACGGCACACACAATACACATTTGAAATGTAGTTTTGCTTTGATGTGCTCAGAAGTAGGGCACATGCAGTAAAACCCAAAGACTGAGCTTAGCTCACCCATTCTACAGCTGTAACACAGGGCACAAGCCCTGACCCTGCTTCTCCACTGTTAGTGTAGAGTTTATAAAACTGTAAGTAGAAGGGTTGAAGCTGCACTAAAGTGACCACTGCCTTGGCCATGGGAGGAGGGGGCAGCCCCACCTGAAATTTTAAATTCCCCCACATCTGGAACTCCTTCACATTTTATGATCCCACAAAATCCCACACAGAGAAACTCAGGGGTCTTACAAGGAAGCAGGCTCTTCTAATTATATGCAGGTCAGATTGGGCACAGCTATTGCTTTTGACAAGATCTTCTGCTGGATTGCATAACAACAGAAAACAAGGCGAAGACTGCAACATTTGCTGAGTGGTGTGATCCATCATGCGAGAGGATCTGCTGGTGGCCTTGAGCATTGGATGGTTGTTTTCCTGAGTAATGCTCTCTAGGAGCAGAGCTGCATGTGCTTTTGTCTAGGTTCAGCTGTTCCACTGAGACGCTGTGTTCCTCCTGAGAAAAAAAAAGCTGGGCCATCCAAAAACATGATGGTTGCATTTTTTCTGAGGTATTTTAGAGGTATTTTTTAAAACATTCACTAATACATTGGATTCCATAAATGTGGGCAGCCTACAGAAAAGAGTGGGACTGATTTAAAAGGACTGACATAGCCATAGCCTAAATTTTTTTCATGGCTGCCACCACTAATTTATTTCTACCAGGGGTAGCAACCATGAAAGCATTAAATGTAGATGAGATGCTACTGCCCATGGCATTTTTGGCATGATATTGCCCAGATCCGCTCTGACCGGGATTTGAAAACCTGGTGCTTTAAAATGCTAGCAGATAGTGGAAGCCCTGTCTTATGAGAGCTTCTGCAGGCAAGACAATTTATATGGGCACACAAAATATACAGTAGTATGTAGTCACCATTTCTACTTATTCACTGCACATATTTCACGTTTTCATAGTTTTCACAGTGTGTCTCGAGACAGGGGAGCAGGCAGCCCTTTGCTGGCTGCTCCCCTGTCTCCGTGTGCCTTAGGGCAGGGGAGGCCCCACACTGTGAAGCCCCCACGCTGGAGCATGTGGAGTACCCGTGCTGAGGCACTGCGCCCCAGCCAGCCGCGGAGCCTACACTGCTCAGATACAAATGGGGGAAATCAAATGCCTACATCAAATGCTCAGAGACAAACTAGGGAAAACTGACTCAGCTGGAGTACTGTAGAAAAGGGCTTAGGGATTATGGTGAATCACAAGCTAAGTAGGAGTCAACAGTATGCTATTTTTTGCAAAAAAGGCCAATAGCACACATGGTTATATTAAAAACAGTCAAAGAACTGCAAGTCAAAGGAAGTGATTCTTCTACGCTATTCAGCACTGGAGAGTCCTGACCTGGAGAGCTGTCTAGTGTTGGGTACCACACTTTAAGAAAGGCATAAGAAAGTTGGAAAGCGTCCAGCAGAGAGCAACAAAAATGCATAGAGGTCAGGAGACATGAAAGGGAAGGTTGGAAGAACTGGGATTATTTAGTTTGAAGAAGAGAAATGTCTGAGGAGGCACTTGTGATAATAGTCTTCAAATACCTGAAGGATGGTTATACAGAGGATGGGGACAGACTAGTCTCTGTGGAGGCAGCGGACAGGACAAGAAGTAAGGTTCTTAAACGGCAACATGAGACATTTAGGTTGGAGAACAGGAAGACCTTTTCCACCGGGCGGATGGTTGAGCACAGGAACCTCGCTAGATTCCCCAGAGGTTCCAGGATCTCCATCCTTGGAAGTTTCTTAGAGCAGATTAAATAGCATGATGGCAGGGTTTAGACAGAGACGATCTTGCCTTGAGCAGGGGCTCAACTAGGTGACCTCCCCAGGTCCCTTCCAGTCCTACTTTTCGATGACTCTATGAAGCACGTTCCTGTCCCGTTGAGAATGCAAATGGCCTAGGTCCATCAGAGGGATCACAGCTGTGAATTTCAAATGGGGAGAGATGTCCAGCTCCCTCTGAGGGGCAGGATTAAACTCCTCCTCTCTTCTTGGCCTTTCCCACTGGTTATCTTATTGCGCTCCCTGCTTGATTTGCTGCCTTCTGTGAATACCATTCTTGGGTGCTTAATTCTCCCCATGTTTTATGCAGAAAGCCTTCATGACCAATCAGGACTCTTTTTCTCCACGCTGGCAGGGCACATAAAAACATCCTGCTACCTAAGTCCCCTCATGACTTTTATCCCTTATTCACAATGGGCTCTTTGTATGGCTGGTGCAAAAAAACACTTAATCTTCCCGAGCGTCAGGCACCTGACCAAGGAGACAAATCTGCATGAGATGGCATTCATATTCTCTCTCCATAATGCTGAAGATATATTATTGACAGCATCGTTTACACTCTTGAAAGATCTTCAGAGGGGTTAAACCCTATTGCCTGAGCTATTTAAGACTAGGCTGGACAAAAGTGTGGAAAATACGGGGATACTGGCAAGCTTGTTTATTTATAAAACATGGCAACAATTTTGGATGTTTAAATGCAACTTTTTCTTCTTCAAGAGACCACATTACTTACATTTGAAAGTCTTGTCCCATGTGTGCAGTATCTCACTTGTATTTTTTTAATTCTCTTGAGAGCTATACATAATACAATATTATTTACAATAATTTGAATAACCTTCTAATTTCTGAATATTTAATCTATCCGTCTGAGATTCTTTAACCTGCCCTTTTTCCCCTCAAGTAAAAACAAAGACCAAAATAATTGAAAGAGAAGAGTTTCCAGTTTGTTTATTTTCAGCATTTGTCAGCATTTTGTGCAATCTAGCAATTCCCTTCTTTGTACGGATCTTGCAGAGAGATGCATTGGAAGATGCTGAAAAATGTGTTTTTGAACCCACAGTTGACAAGAACATTCAGAGGGAGGTGTAGGATCTAAAATAACCTCCAAATATATATATTTAAAACTGACCATACATCTGACCGAGTCCTTTTAAACTGTCCCATGTAACACAGTGACCAGTTTAAAAAGACCAAGGTATTTGTTATTTTATTGCATTATGGCAAGGTTTAGTAAGAATGTGGTTTAGAGCTGAATAATATTCACTCACTGCCATGCATTCCACTCTCATTGTGCAGTGATACAACACACTGTACTGGCTTCAAAGACTATGGTGGCTGTCCACATACTGCAAGATCCGAATTCCTTAATTGAGTCCTCCTTTTTTTAATCCCCTTGCCTGTTAAGGTCTTTTGTTCTGATAGCAGAAAGAATGCTCGTCTCAAGCAGCAGTTTGAACTGCAGCAATGCAGAGTTGAACCAGCGCTGAAAACTATTTGTTATTCTAGCCTTCTATTTTTTGTTATTACCCCCTCCCATTATGATATCATAATTTGAATTCCCTAACTTTAATTTTGCAATGTTGGGAACCCAAATGCAAGTTTGGAAAGGCTGCATTTCGCTGGTGAGGTTATGAATCAACTCCAAACTTTTTTTTCTTCATCTCCACCTGCAGGTACACAGTTAAGATCCCTGCTTGGACTTGAATAAGCAGAACTCATTTTTTCTTATTACCCAAGAAGCAGGGAGTGTTCTTGTGTCACTGAAGTGTTCCTAGGAGTGTACTGACCTATTTCATACATGGATGATGTACACTTTATTGCATGAGTCAGGATGGCTGTATGTCAGTTTGCATCAGTGCCAAAAGGTTCAAATGGTTTCTCTCTCTGTGATAAAGTGACAATTTTTATGTTTAAAAAAACACAAATAAAAAGCATGTATAAAGAACCACAATTATCTTACTATTATGTAGTGCTTCTCATCCCATGAGGATCAAAAGCAATTCTAAGCTGAAATACAATATTCATGCTAACCACAGGGTTCAGTTCACTCCCTCATTGACCTGCGGGTGAAATAAGGCAGCTGCTTAACTGTGTACAGCAAAACTAGGCAACAGTGTAGGACAGGAAAGCAGTGCATCCCCCCTGCAACTACAGAGGGAACTTTAGCAGACAGATATTTAATAATTCCACTTATTGCAGCCAAGAAACCAAGATTAACAACTATGCTTTGGTAACATATTTTAAGGATAGCAATGGCAAAGAAAAAGAAAGGATAGTCAAGTGCTTATGGCAAAGCCTTCAGCTTGGAGATCTTTGTTCAACTCCCTGTTGTACCACAGACTTACTGTGTATCCTTGGTCAAGTTTCTAGACCCCGGGGTGCTGCCAGATCCTTTGAAGGGTCCCTTGAGATGTGAGAAAATAAGCACGTAAGTGCAGGCTCAGGCTTATCCTTGTCTGGGAACTCCCCTACAACGAATGCCTGGCTCCTCTGCAAGGACGGAAGCACTGGAATATATAAATTAGTTTTTGAAATTGGGTGGCACTCAATTCACAAAAGTTATGGAGGGGTGCCTCAAGTTCAATGAGGGGTGCTTTGAGTCCATAAAGCTTGAGAGCCACTGCTCTAGCCTGAGATCCTTCTTGTGCCTTAGTTTCCCATCTAAAAAATGGAGTGTTGCACTTTCCCGTTTCAAAGAGGTGTTGTGAAGATAGGGATTGTGAAGTACCCAGATACTAAGATGACAGGGATCCTATAAATACCTAAGATAGATGGAGGTTGCTACATAGAATTGAACCACCTTTCCATTTTTGTCACTATTTCTTGTACTATTCTGGCTCCCTTTGCATCCACTAAATATGACTATTCAATATAGACTATTCCATGCAATATGGAAAGCTACAGGGCTGACTTCTAGGCGAAAGCTTCACCCACAGCCTATGTTTACATGATAAAGTTACCCTGCCTGGCAGTTGCTGTGCTGTGTTGCCTGCCTGGAGCAGCACAGCATACTGGACATCTAAGTTTGCCATGTAAACATGGCCAGAAACCATTGTATAGGTGAGTTCATGTCTATAAACTACCATAGATTCATAGATGTTAGGGTCGGAAGGGACCTCAATAGATCATCGAGTCCGACCCCCTGCATAGGCAGGGAAGAGTGCTGGGTCTAGATGACCCCAGCTAGATGCTTATCTAACCTCCTCTTGAAGACCCCCAGGGTAGGGGAGAGCACCACCTCCCTTGGGAGCCCGTTCCAGACCTTGGCCACTCGAACTGTGAAGAAGTTCTTCCTAATGTCTAGTTTAAATCTGCTCTCTGCTAGCTCGTGGCCATTATTTCTTGTAACCCCCGGGGGCGCCTTGGCGAATAAAACCTCACCAATTCCCTTCTGTGCCCCTGTGATGAACCATGTTTACTCAAATCCAAAAAAGGCCCTTGTCTTGAATATGAGTACAGGCAGGGGAGGGGGCAGGCATTGGCGATACATAGGGGGTACATGCGGGTGCAAGTGCACCCCCTGAGATTGGTGATGCACCCCCTGAGATTGGCTATCACCGACGCTGCCAGGGATGCCTGCAGGTGGTCACCGCTCACCACCCCCTTCCTCACGGCCAGCACCATGCCCACCTGGAGGAGCTCCCTGCTCGGTGCTGCCACACCCCCACTGCTGACACCGCTGCCGCCACCTGTGGGCAATCGCTGTGCCCCCCCAGCCTCAGGAGGCATGCAACGCTCATGGGGGGCAGGGACAATGGCTGCATCTGGGGCAGACCCAGACACAGGCATGGGCGAACTGTGTGGCCTCCTGGGACCCAGACAGAAAGAGGGCCTGAAAATGGTAATGTTTTTTTTCTGTTGTCCGATTATTATTATCATTATTTCTGGCGAAAGGGGGCCTGATACTAAAAGTTCACCCAGGGCTGCCAGGAGTCTAGGGATGGTACTGAGCTCTGACTGAGCTTGACTCCAGATGTTATCCCTCCCCTGGCCCCTGCTGCACACACTAGCTCCAGCTTCTGCCCCACCATGCAGCAGTGGTGGCAGCAGCTCCAGCCCTGGCTCTTGGGCCAGGTCTAGTTGCTGCAACCACTGTTTTGTAGCCAGAGCCAGTGTGTACTACTTGCCTAGGGCAAGAGCAGGGCTGGAGCTGCAACAGGAAGGTAAGTGGTGGTCAGGGAAAGGCAATAGGGGGAATTGAGCATGGGGAGAGGAGGCAGGTGGCATGTTGGGGCAGACAGGCATCAACAGAAAAAACTTGGAAATCAGCCACAGAATTGAACAAATAAGCTTCACATTTTTTCCTATGTGCTCAGAGTACCTAGGGGCTGGAAGTAAAACTCATTGTGATGCATGAAGTGATGAGGCTGAAAATACATGTATGATGACAACTTTTACATCAAAAGATCTTGAAAAGGATGTGGTTTGAATCCAGTTATCTGCGCCATTTAAGACTAGACTAGACAAATCACTGGAACAAATCCAGGGAACAGATTTGGCAAGTTGGGAAAGATGAACCATTGAGGAGCTGAGCTGACAGGTTTATCCACATCCTCCTCTTAAGAAACAATAGCTCATCCCTGTGACTGCCCACAGAACAATTCCAAAATAAACTGTACTCTCAGATGAGTCCTCCACCCCTCCCCGCAGCATGGGATATCTCATGGAGGAAACCCAATTATTGACCTACCATGACTACAGCTTACAGTATATCCAATGTCTCAGAGTATTTGGAGATCCTGCCACACCAATTTACTTTGCCCATATCCAGATGCTGCCAGGTGCTTAATGACATAAGTTAAAACAATCATGGAAATAGGCCCAAGAGTGCAGAGACAACCACTTCCTTTGCCAAACAAAAAATGGGGCTAAAAAAACAATTCCTTTAGGCAAGAGCAAGTGAAAAGAGGGTGGGGGAGTGGTGGGAAAGAGGAAGCTCAACATTAATTGATCCAGATAGCAAAGCTTAAAATCTGAGCCACGAAGAAATCCAGAGAGCAAGTCCAGCAAATATTCCCCAGGAAGAAGTTCTGGTAAGTAGGGTCCTTTAACGGGTAAGGCCCTAAAACCATCTAGAGTATTTGGGTGGAGCTAAGGGGGGAAAAGAGAGTGAGATATCACGGCTGACCTTAGCAGCTTTGGAGAGACATTGAGAAAGTGGAGCGACGGCACTTGAACCAAGGCAACCATCCTTCTGTGAAGGACAGAGCTTAAGAAATAGGGGGAAAAAAATAAGTCTAGGTTCTTGGTTAACATAATATTAATATTCAAAGTTAAATAAACCACAAAGAAACAAACTGCTAACAGATGGATGGGATAAGCAGCCCCAAGAGTCCAGAAGTCATGAGTCAGACCTCCAAAACTATCAGCACATTTTTTATAGTAATAAACATTGGATTGCTTATTTCCTCCCGTATAGAAATGCTTGTGGCATGATTGCTTTGCATTTTCAGTCTCATCGTTACAACCACAAGGGCCAGAAACTTACATTTAAATAAAAAATCTGACAGCTGAGAGTCTTCTGTAATCACTGGCCAGCAGCCGTTGGGACTTTAAGGAAAACACCAGATATTGCAAGCTTTTATGACTGAATAGTGAGAGTGGGTAACACGCAGGAGTTACGAGGTGGGATGTTCAGAGCTGCTAAGGGTGAGGAGCATGACGCACTAAGCACTGCGTCAGTCTTTCATGTAAATATTTAGGCGTTGGTTTATCCTCTTTCGGACACTAAAAGCACAAGGACTTGGAGCTCGTTAGGCTAGGTACCAACTCCACCGGTAGGAATAGATATACATGGGAAATGTAAGCATGCTTTCTGTTGCTGATAACACTTGCATCAATGTGTCACAACCCAAAGTTGTGATTTTTTGCAGCTTCTTTGCACGGTGGAGTTTTCTGCTGCAGAGGAGAACTCCGGTGCAACAGAGTATTCCCGCCAAATTTGTAGCTTTCTTTGCATGGTGCATTTCTTTTGCATCCAGGAAATGCACGGTGCAAAGGAGTTCCCGCCATTTGTATGAAGATTCGTGCCACATTATTAGCCGATTCTAATACATGCACACGTGGCGGTAGTGATTGGCTTGCTAGCTGTATAAAGAGCTTGGGTGGTTTCCGCCCAAGTTGGAGAGAGAGCAATTGGAGTTCGAGAGGGAGAGCGTGAAGATCTCTAAGCGCAGCGGATCCTTACGGACCCAACGCTTTTCTTAAAAGGCAATAGAGGCCTGATAACCGAACCCACGGAGCTTCAACAACTCCGGGGAAAAGAACGAACAGCCTCTAGCCTCTCCCCGTCGCCGATAAATTCCTAGACGTATCCCTTCCTGTACGAGAAACT
>NW_005842412.1:133451-160064 GCF_000455745.1 Alligator sinensis | reverse complement strand
AGGCCTGGCGCGCCCCCCGGCTTGCACATGGCGACCCAGATGGGATCGAGAGAGAACTCGCACATGGCGACCCAGGTGGGATCGGGAGAGGGCCCACACACAATGCTGTAGGTCAGGACTGTCCAAATGTCAGCCTGTGGTCTGCAAGTGGCCTGTGAGAGATAAACTTGCAGCCTCCCCAGGCTCTGACATGTTGCAGCTGGAGCAAAAAGGGGGATGGCAGCAGCAGCCGGGGGCTCCTGGTTCCCCTTCCCTTCCCCAACTTCTGCTTCCTGCCACTACCCCAGGGGGCGGGATAGGGTGGCGGGGCACAGCCTGGTGCACCTGGAGAGCCTGCACCTCAGGGTGCCTTCATGATGCAGTGCAGTAGAGGAGTCCCCAGTAGGATGCTGAAAGTGGGCACAGGGCACCTGTGCAGTGTAGTACGGGGCAGGAAAGCACCCACGTGGGAGAACCCACATATGGTTCGGAGGTCAGAGCACCCACAGGCGTGGTGCAGCAGGTTGGGAAGCACCCACAGGCATGAGGCCAGGGAGGTCCACAAAATAGGTTGGTCTCTTCAGCATATTTCAGAAGGTCGAAACGAAGAAAACAATATCGTCTGTTTATTGGGGCCAGTCGATTCTTTGTAGGTTCTCGTACTAATCTTGTTACCATAGGATCTGAGCATCTCCCAGTAACACACTGAGTGACACGATTAGCAGTGTTCATGCTCTCGCCCTTTCCCCCGGCTGGATACTGCGTGTGTAGTGTTGCAATGTGGCAGGTTTTTAAGTAAACACAGTGGAGAGGCAGATCACCTGGCATTTGGATCAAAAGGCGGTGATATTTCTGCTAATCCTCAGTTCCTGTGCAAGTTCATTCCACACGCTAGGAGTAGCCCCCAAAGGGCACAATGTCTCCTGCACAAATAAACTTTACCCTAGCGCCAGGAAGCTCTATTGTGCCAGAGAGATGGAGTGGTCGACCATGGTCCACATCACAGATCCCCACATCATCTTTGAGACATCTTGGACCTGGGCATTTGAGCACCATGGAGAATACAGGTCGTCTTACATTTGTCCTCTTACCTACAGGTTAGGAGAGGGTTATTTCCTCCCCCAAGATATTCCCCTCACCCCATGCCAAACGGGACAGCAGTATTTTACCATCAGTGCTAAATATGCAGATAGGGTTAATGGAATGATGGCTCTCCTTCCCTTACTGACAGAAGGAAATCATCCATGGCTACTAATATTGTTAGCAACCTACATCCTGGTCTGAGTCTGGATTGCATCAAGGCTAGGATATTGGCTTTGCAGCTGGCCTTTGGCTAGCTCCTGTTTGAGCTTGCCCAGGAAGGGAAGGCTCGACAGTGAGTGGTATGTAGCTAGAACTGTTATATTCAGGCTAGGTTTCTTCAGTCACAAAACTGCCAGTTTGAAGGAATAAAGGAATGCCTATGATACCTTTATATTGGTTATGAGTAGCTCCAGCTGGTCACAACTCTGTTCTCACCCAGAAAGGGCAATAGCAGATGCACAGGTCTTCCCTTAATTCTCTCGAACTGTCCAACACTTCTTGTGTAGGAAATGGACTGAACTGCAGGGGGGTGTTGGCAGTCCAGTGTACACAGATCTCTGCTGCTTGATAAATCTTCCCAAATGCATTTACTTTTTTCAATGAAATTGGACAACAATTCTTCTCAGTCCTCGGTGTTGTAGGTGTCCAGTGTGGCACTCCAGTGTGGTTTATCATCTTGGATAGATCCTTAGGGTGGAAATTAGGAGCTCTGTTGGAAGCAGCAACAACTTGTCTTGGTCTGTAACACAGCCTCTCTACTTTGTATTGTAAATGTGTTATAAGGCTTAATTAAGATGTGTAATACCCTGTGATGTCATTCTTGGATGGCAGGCATTTGGGATGGACAATGATTTTTGTAAAAGAGTTGTTTTCAATAGAGACAGGTATAAGGTAGGACGTGTGGATTGCACCTTCTGGAACAGCAGGGGGTGGAGGGCACACAAAGTATCAGATCTTCCCCGTGGAAGTTCAGCCACGAAGTCCCACACAGAACTTCCACCTCTCATTTTTAATAGTTTTAAAATCAACCTTTTGCACGCAGCTCTAGTGGCTTAAAAATTAAACTACTAAGTAACTGGGATATTGCAATTAGTATCTCATGTGAGCCAAAGTAAAAGACATTGCAAAGTGAAATCTGGTTGGTAGAGTCTGGCTCCGAATATTCTCATTTTCATTCCCAAAGAGATCAATTTCTTTTCTTTTTTTTAAAGCATGTATTTTATTTTTTTAAACATCACATTTAGGGGGAAAATCTCTTCTGAGAAACCCCACCATGCTCAGTGCTATTTCCAGTTTTTCTTTTACTAAAAATTATTTTTCACCAATTATTTTTGCTCCTTCGTTTCCTCACATTCTGTCTTTTCTGCGAATCAAAACTGAATTCTCATCCTCCGGATGTTTTTGTTCATGCTTGCTGGTATCATTCAACCTCAAAGAGTTTGTTAACTGAGTTTCTCAGAAAAACCAAGACCCATATACCTTTTGCTTAAAGGTGTATAGCCAGATTGTGGCTGGTTCTTGTAGGAGTCTGGCCATATCAGTTATTAAAACTAGGTTGACTTTTAACCAAAGAATCAAGACTGAAGAAATATGTGAAGTGAGGGAGGTCTGAGGATAGAACAGCATTACTAATGTCTGTCTAGCAAACTATTATAACCAAAGATCTATAGAGAATATGTTGACAAATCTCTTGTATTGTCTGTGATTTACCTCATAGTTAACCAAAGCATTTCATCAGCTCTTGGAGCCGCTCTAATTAAAGCACTGGCCCCCCAACCTGCAGAGCACGTGTAAAAGTGCCCTAAGATTCTGGTCTGTTCAGCTATCCATCATTATATCCCATCATTCCTTGTAGAGCCACTGGCAGAAATTTAGGCCCAAAAGGTTGGGTAAGACAGAAGGTACACAGAGGACACTTCCAAGTAGAGATGAATATATAACTGCACTTAGAATCACAGAATCATAGAAAATGAGGGCTGGAAGGGACCTTGGGAGGTCACCTAGTCTAACCTGCTGCTCAAAGCAGGACCACCCCCAACTAGATCATCCCAGCCATGACTCTGTCCACCCAGGCCGTAAACACCTCCAAGGACAGAGATTGCACCACCTCTCTGGGTAACCTCTTCCAGTGCTTCACTACCCTCCTAGTGAGAAAGCTTTCCTAATACTTAACCTAAACTTCCCTTGCTGCAACTCGAAACCATTGCTCTTTATTCTGTTATCTGCTACCACTGAGAACAGGCTAGCTCAAGGGTAGGCAATTATTTCAGCTGGTGGGCCACTTAATAAGTTTTGGTGAGCTGTTGAGGGCTGCACACAAAATGTTTCAAAAGATATCATTTTCACAAATAATAGATAAAAAACAAAAGTATATACTAAAAATCAAACACCTATTATAACGTATTTCTTTTAATTCAAAAAATAATTTTTGTCCTGATATATATATATATATTTTGAGTAGTGTTAATGCATATGTGGGGTAGGGGAGGCAGGGAGGGTGTGGGTGTGGGGTGGGGGGTAGGGAAGGTGTGGAGGTGAGTGTGTGTCGGGGGGGCATGGCTGTTTGCAGCGGGGATATGGGGTGTATGTGGGGAGGGGGGGGGAGTGGGTGTGGGGGAGATGCCGATGCACTAGGTCCCAGGAGCTGGGGGCATGTGCAGGAGAGCTCACCCAGGTGGTGTGGTGCAGGTGCATCTTCCCTCAGGTGCTCTGTATGGGGCTGAGCCCTGCCACCTCCTGCCTGGGGCAGTCGATGTCATGCTCCCACCTGCACCAGCTCCGACCAGCATGCACAGATGCCCAGCAGGGCTGCCTTCCACCCACTTGGCCTCCTACAGGAGGCTGGGTGGGCAGAGTGAGTGGAAGGCAGCCAGGAGCCAAAGCTGGAGCTGGAGCCCTGCACCCTGGGGCAGCTTCCCTCCTACCTGCCACTGCTTCCCCATGCTACCTGCTGCCCAGAACGGCACAACAGGGGCAGGAGGAGGAAAAGCTGGAAGCAAGGGGAGTCAAGCAGTACCTGTTTGGCTGCTGCAGCAGCAGGAGCAGCCCAGCAAGGAAGCTGCACGTGCTGGCAAGGGCCAGGGTGGTACGGTTGGTAGGCAAGTGGTAGGTGTAGGCCAGAACATGATGTGGACTACCTTGGGCAGGACTTGTCCCCATGTGGAGCACTATGGGGGCAGCCAAGGGCCAGATGGAATCAACTGGTGGGCTGGATATGGCCGACAGGCTGTATTTTGCCAACCCCTGGTCTAGCTCCATCCTCTTTGAAACCAGTCTTCAGGTAGCTGAAGGCTGTTATTAAAACCCACCTGAGTCTTCTCTTCTCTACACTAAATAAGCCCAGTTCCCTCAGCCTTTCTTCAGAAGACACGTGCCCTGGCCTTCTAGCCATTTTTGTTGCCCTCCACTTCACTCTCAAATTTCTCCACATCCTTTCTGTAGTGGGGGCCCCAAAACTGGACACAGTACTCCAGATGGGGCCTCACCAGTGCAGAAGAAGGGAATATTCACTTCCGTCTATCTGCTGGCAACACTCCTACTAATGCAGCCTAGTATGCCATTAGTCATCTTGGCAACAAGGGCACACTGTTGGCTCACTGTCCACTGTAACCCCCAGGTCCTTTTCTGCAGATCTACTGCCCAGCCAGTCAGCCCCCAGCCTGTACTGGTGCGTGGGATTGTTCCAGTCTACATACAGGACTTTGTATTTGTCCTTATTGAACCTCAAAAGATTTCTTTTGGTTCAATCCTCCAATTGGTCAAGGTCTCCCTGAATCCTAGCCCTACTCTCCAGTGTATCTACTACCCCCCCCTTAGATTGATGTCATTTGCACACTTGCTGAGGGTGCATTCTGTGCCATCTTCCAGACTGTTGATGAAGATATTGAACCAAATCGGCTCCAGGACCGATGTCTGGGGAGCTCCACTTGATACTGGCTGCCAGCAAGACATCGAGTTGATTACTACCTTTTGAGCCTGAGCATCCAGCCAGTTATCTTTCCCCCTACAGTCCATTAATTCAACTCATACTTCCTTAACTTGCTTGCAAGAATGTTGTGGGAGACTGCATCAAAAGCTTTTTTAAAGTCAAAGTACTGCTCTTCCTGCATCCAGAGAGCCAGTCATCTCTTTATAGAAGGCAATCAAGTAGGTCAGGCATGACTTGCCCCTGGTGAATCCATGCTGACTGATCCTAATCACCTTTTTCTCCTCCAAGTGCTTAGAAATGGATCCCTTGAGGATCTGCTCCTTGATTTTTTTCAGAGGCTGACTAGTCCACAGTTTCCTGGATCCTCCTTTTTCCCTTTCTTAAATATGGGCACTATGCTTGCCCCTTCCAATCATCTGGGACCTCTTTCAATCTCCATGAGTTTTCAAAGATAACAGCCAGCAGCTCTGCAGTCACATCAGCCAATTCCCTTAGCATCCTCAGGAGCATCACGTCTGGCCCTATGGATTTGAGCACATCCTGCAACTCTAAATAGTCCCCAACCTGCTCTTTCACCACCGACAGCTGCTCACCTTCTCCTGAAACTGTGATGCCCAGTGCAATAGCGTAGGAGCTGACCTTTAGGCCTGTGCGAAGCGGCTAGTATTCGCTTCGGATTTGGCCGATTCGGGGGACAGTGATTCGATCTGGTGATTTGAATCACTGTCCCGAATCGATTCGGCCAAAGTCCAGGGTGCTTACCCTTCTGCTCTCCTCCCTCAGGATCCTGAATTCAATCATCTTGTGGTCACTGCTGCTGAAGCTGCCATCCACTACAATATTCCCCACCAATTCTTCCTTGTTTGTGAGAAGCAGGTCAAGAAGAGCACACCCCTAGATAGCCTCTCCAACACTTGCACCAGGAAGTTGTCCCCACCTGGATGCATATAGTCCCGATTTGCATTCAGTAGTTTAATTGCTAGTGGACCCAGTGTTGCCTGTGGCTGAGCAGGAGGATAGTGCATTAGAAATGTTCTCATGAGTATCTCTCTAGGAACTGGTTCCCACTAGATCCCAGATTAGTGACTTGTGAGCCTGAACAACACACAAAGGGCAGTTTTTCCTTCAGCTACCTGGCCTATGTAGCTCAGCTGGGACCTGTAAAGACCTTCATTAGGAAGATGGGAATAATTTAGTACCAATACCTATTGAGTTCATGACTTCCCAGTGAAACTGCTCACAAGACTGTCAAGTTAGATCAGGAGTCAACAACCTATAGTTCATGGGCTGTGTTTGCGCCACAGGGAGTTTGAATCCAGCCTGTAGCAGCTGTGGGAGAAGTCAACCCAATATGGTGCCAGGGGCTGCAAAGGGGGCACCCCTAAGGATCCCTCTGCCTGCTATTGGTCATGGCACATTATCCTGTGCCCATCCCACCTCTCACCTGTACAGCCCCTGAAGTTGCCCCGGCCCTAGCTGCTCTGTACCCTCACTGCCAAACCTGCCCCTCAGCATAGCCATTGGTGACAGCAATCTGCAGTACTTTGTGGTGACTGTAAGCAAAAACTTCAGGGGGGCACAAGAGAGATAGACACTAGGGAGTGTGGGGGTGGCAGCAGAGGATCAGCAGCCTTAGGTTCATAAAGGTTGCTAGGTTAGATGACGGTGCCCATGATACAGAAACCTTATTGAGTGGAGTGGTGCTCAATCTTTTGGCCCCACAGACCAAGTAGCTGAGGCAGGGCCAGTCCGCACGTCGGGACTGGGCCCAGTGCCACTTCCATCTAGGCCTGCACCACCTCAACTGGCCCGCTTGCCCCTGCACCGCCATGATTTCCTTTGCATACTCAATCTAGTTCACAGGGCCATGCTCTTCAGCTCATGGGGCTTCTTCTGGGTCCTGAAGTTTGACAGCAGGGGAGTGGTAGTTAGCTCCATGGACCAGATCTGGGCTGGGGATGAGCATCCCTGGTCATGTAGGATGTGGGAAAGACCACCAGCTCAATTCACCAGATAACCAACTGATAATGATCATATATGATCACTTGCCACTCATCTGCATATCAAATCCTTCTATCTCTACATACTTGGGATTACCTCTGAATGCAGCTATGAGCTATGCACTTGGGGAGTACAGGAGTTCTGCAAGTTCACCTGTGGGAAAACAAATCACCATAGAGAGGACAAGAGTTGGCAATACAGCGACACCATCTTTCTCTACACTTCCTATCTTTCTAACCAAAATGGGCAATGGAAAGCATGGGCAAAATTCTTGTTCCAGTTATTGGATTGGATAGGAGTGAGCTGTAGCCTCCTAAAGTGGCAGCCAATCTTTTTGGCAGGTACGCCACAAATTCATCCCATGTCCTCCCTAAGCTCCTTTCCCATCCCCTTCCCTTGCTCAATCTGCTACTCTGCTTCCTGCCCTGTGCTCCCTGTCCTGTTTCCTCCCCAGTCTGCCATGCGCCAAATACCTGGATTTGGATTTTAATGACCTAATGATTCTGTTCTGCAGCATTAAACCTAATCCATGCAGGTAATGGGAAGATTCCCCGAATTGTCAGGACCCCCTAGACAGTAGGAATTTATCAATGCTCAGTTTAATTAATGAAGCTTCTCTCCCCCTTCCCCATGTCATCTGCTAGGGTGTGCAGGGCCTTCTGCAACTTTTTAAATTATAGAGGGGTTCAATCTACAGAGTCTAGGGTCTTAACAAGAAACCTTCAACAGAACCTGATTTTACCTCACTGGACAAGCTGGCTCTCCCAATAACCCTGTCCCTCTCTTTCACTCTTCAAAGCTATTGTCTTATTGTTACATTTTTAATTTAATTAAAATGTCAAACTGTATAGATGGAGCCCATTCATGCTGTGGTGCTATGAGTATAGCAAGTTTTGATCTACATTTGGAGAAAGATAGGAGCTTTCTCAAAATGTAAGCAAGTCTGGAGGCAGGCTCTTACTTGGGTCCAACCTTAAAAGCATAGTTAAAATACAGTAAAACAGGAATAGTGAAAACAGGAACACAAAAAGTGGTTTCACCCACAGGAATTTGTTTAAAAAAAAATCGAAATTACATGCATTATTGGCCTGTTTCATTCTCTGCTTCCCTTCCTGCCATTTAATATATACCTCATGAGATGCCACAAACTGAGAGTTGACACCTTTATCCACAGCAAAGTAGTCTTATCTTAATTTGTGTAGAAAAATTCCAAGAGTGTCATTAGTGAGAAAAGAAATCACCCATCCCATTGGCTCTGATGGCATTTGGGCCAATTAACCACTAGATAGAAGCGCTGAAGAATAACTTGTGCTCCACACTTGAAATTGGGCAGCATTTCCATTCCAGCCAGGCTTTTTGTGCATATGTAGCACAGGACTGTGAAAGAAATTGTCTTGTGAAAAATTTGGTTTGGTGGTGGTGCCTGTCTGGCTCTTTGTAATTTTAAATATATTTATTTAACCAAGGAGCTGCAAAGAGTCAATGGGCTGCAAGGATGTCAAGGCTCCATCCCCTTCCCTGGCCACACCCTCATCATATTATAGATCACATACAGGCACTTTTCTCCCTTCTACACTGGGAAAGTCTTTACATGGCCCAGCTAACTTGCCTCAGGGCTCCTTTGTTTTAGTGAAGCAGTACCCAGCCTCCTTAACATGCCGGACGACCTGACCCCACAGCCAGTTCCTTCAGCTGCTCTTGTTTCTGAGTGGTTATCGTGCAAACAAATTAAGAATGCCTCAGCTTTGTATTGTTTTATTTCTACGTTACAGGGAAAAGGCAGAATGAAAAGCAAGAAAGCGCTAACACAGAGACTTAACACTAAATCGCAAGGTCATTTCTATGCTGCCTCCCTTGCAGATCTGCTTCCTGGCTCTTAGCCACACACCATTATCCAAGGTCGCCCATAATGAGGCCCCTTTCATGCATCTCATGCACACACATACTCCTCACGGCACTTAAAGACTAGGATAATACATTAATCTGGGACTTCCGGGAGAGAAATTACCTGGTTGCTCAAATCACATGCCTCTTTATGCAGCACCCAGTTAACCTACGGAATTCTTGCCACAGGAGGTAATAGCATCAAATGCTGTCACTGGATTAGTGAAAATGACCCTAGACAACTGTATTACAGATGACAGCAATAGCTGTGCCAGTAAGGCAGAGGGAGAGATAATTAAGCTTGCTTCAAGGTGTAAGGTGGTCACCTGCAGGGATGCAGCAGGAGCTTCCCTGGAGTACATCACTATAGTGCTGATGGGAGGGAACACAGGATGATTTTGTTTTCTCCATGGCATCAAAATTTCAGGATAACTGAGCACTGGTATGATCCAATAGGACAGCTAATTCAATAACCTACAAGGGCAGCATAGCAGGGTCTACCTGCAAAGTGCATAAAAGGCAGCACAAATCAGGCATAGGGATAACTCATCACAAGGGTTAGGATAGATAAAGCCAGAGGCTCTGTTCCCACGGGCACCACCCGGGGTTACTAGGAATAACGGCCACAAATTGTTAGAGAGGAGGTTCAGGCTGGGAATCGACCATTACTTTATGGTTAAGGCTGCCGGGCTCTGGAATGGGCTCCCAAGCAAGGTGGTGCTCTCCCCTAGCTTGGGGGTCTGTAACAGGAGGCTGGACAGATATTTGGCTGGGGTGTTATGACCCTAGCAGTTGTTCCTGCCCGGGGCAGGGGGTCGGACCTGATGATATGTTTAGGTCCCTTCCAACCCTAAGCACTATGAAACTATGGGTGACCTACTATCGTCATCTCAAGAACTTGGAGAGGTATCACCAAAGATGCCTCTGGAAAATCCTCCAAATCAAATGGGATGCATTTGCTGACTTTTTCCTTTGTCTGCCTTTATCCTTTTTAATAGACCATTTATAGCACCTGAAGAGGCAGACTGTAGTCTATGAATGTCCATGTCTCTCTGAGTCTATAAGGTGCCACCCTGCCCTGCCTTCTCCTTTTTTAACAGTGAGGAATAATACTTCATATTCCTTACAGGGCATTTTACTTCAGGATCTCAAAGAATTTCTCAAGGTTGGGTAAGTATCACCATCAACACCATTGTACAGATGAGAAGAAGAGTTATCTGTGTTAGTTTGTACAGTTGCAAGAAAGAGAGGCATTCAAGACAAATGTTTCATACTTATATTATGTGCTTAGATCCATATTCAGGAACCTAAATAAAAATTGCCTCATTTGCATGACTGTTGAGTAACTGTGTTGATTAACACCCAAGCAACAGATTTTAAGCCCCTGTGCTTGACAATACGGGTGGGTCCCCACATTCAGGGGCATGCACTTGCACTGGTGAGAATAGTTGCAGCACAAATTTGTGCCACTACTTTTTGCCTCAGTGCACGCCCCTGCATGTGTGCTGTATTGAAGGACAAATTGTCCTGCTTTGGGCAAACTGTCCTTACCCAGCTCCTCCTCCTCTGGCAGCCAGAGCATCTCCCTGGAGAACTGAGCCTCTTGTCTTCTTGTTCATGCTCCTTTTGCATGTACCGCGCTGCTTTTTTCCCTGGCACTTTTTTTTTGTTGCTATTAGGATTTCCTGGTGGCAAATTTTGGCCCTGTGCTGCACATTATCAGCATGGGACATTTTTTGTTCACTACGTGCAGTTTGTGGTGCTGCAAAAAGGTGCCACGGCTTATTGGTTTAATCACCTGTCCAAAGTGACAGAGTGAGCAGTGATAATAGAGATGTATGCTCTCATGATTCGATATCTCCTGTTGGTAGCTTGCTGCTCCAAGCAACAAACTGCTTAGCTTCCTCTTCCCCAATCTCTTGTTCTCTCCTTTGTCAGCCTTCTTTCATTTTCCCCCTGCCCATCTATCCCTGATTATACAGAATACCAAACTGTCCTATGGAGTGAGGGACGTACAATCAGTGACATCCGTTCAACACGACATGCACTCAATGCTCTGAAGTGAACCACAAATTCCACATGCAGTCTATCACATTTCCAAAGAAATACAACATTGTTAGACTTATGAATGGTCTTCCAAGTGGAAGACGAGTCTAATGTAATGAAAGTCCAAAATCTTAATGGCTTGGTGACAATATTTTATCAAATATCATCAGGACCTTGTCCCCAATCTTTTTATAGCTTTCTCTTTGCTGTCTGCATTATTTCTATGGACAGAGCCAAGGATCATGTTTTCCCTAGTTATGTGGCACTTGTCACTGCTCTTTGAGGAATATACTCATTCAAAATAACAAGACCAGAGCAGCAACCTAAGCCTCACAGCACAGTCTCCCTTCCTAGTTCAGACAACAATGGGAGACCAATATTCCGCGTGCCATGAAAAAAGTACATCACAAATTTACATTCATGTCTCACAGAATCCAATGCTGTGTTGCCTTGACTGCAAAGTTCAAAGTTATCATTTTTGCAAGAGAGAATTGTAGTGATCATTGATTCAATAAGCATAGGCATACATGAATGAGAAGAATTAACCAACAAACTTCAATTATGGAGCAGTAGGCAAACTCTGCAGTCTCTCCTTGTCCTTCTCCCCGGGAGCATCTCTCAATTCCCAACTTCTGTAGTCTAAGGGAGCATCTCTAAATTATAACTTATTACTAAAGGAATCCTTTTATTTAAAAATATACCATCCCAGCATAATACACAATGTTGATAGAAACTGACTATTTTATTATGATATGGTTATTGGACCTTAATGACTGGACAGTGAAGATTCAGGAAAACAAGTCTGGACAAAAGTAATGAAGAAACTTGGTGAAGTTTCCATAAGCAAGAATTTAAACACTTAAACCTACAGAAATATTCATTGCTTGAACTCTAGCCTTCACTGTGAGTAATAATTTGGGAAGACAGATGCACCACCATTAGCATCCTCCTGCAAGCAAACACCACAAGTACTAAGGTGATGATTTGACATCAACTTTGTTGGGCCGGCCATCTCTTCTGGATGTCTGAATCCAGACTCCAGAAGCAAGTTTTATTCTCTGAGCTCAGCCAAGGCATACACTCAAGAGGAGGGCAGAGAAAGTGCTTTAGGGATGTCCTAAAGGCCAACTGAAAAAAAATGCAACATCAGTGTCAACTTGTGGGAGACTATCGCCCAGGACTGCTGCAAATGGAGGAAGTCTGTTGCAGGCATCTCAGTACTCTGAAACCGCACGACAACAACAGGAGATAGAAAAGCGGGATCAGCAGAAATAGCGTCACAGAACAAATCACGAATCCAGCGCCACCCACTCCACACAGAAACACACGTCCAAGCTGCAGTAGAATCTGTCAATCCCGGATAGGCCTCATCAGCCGTCTTCGGACACACAGGTAAGACAAGCATGGAAAACAATCATCCTCGACTGCAAGGGATTGCCAAAGAAGATACAGAGATGTTAGAAATGCAGGTGACTTTCTAGCCTGTGAGAGCTGATGGTAATTTCCTGGAGCCTTCTTCAAACTCATCCTTACTCTCTATTGCAAGCTCTATGCAGCTTGCCAAAAGTTTCAACAGAATATGATTTACTTTACAGATATGCTAAATCATGCTGAAATCAACAAGACTGCATGTTTAATGGCTTTGAAGCAGTTCGGTTTCAGCGGTCTCGTTATCTATGTAGCATATCTGCAGAGTAAAAATTTGAACAGAAGTTCCCATTTGGGTGTCATAACCATGTCACAAATACAACTTGCTTTTCTCTGCACTACATATTTATATATCTTAAAAGCCCATCTACGAGGCCAAGTGGATGCACCATGTTACAGAAGAGATGTGCTAATTTTGTTTTTGTATGATGTTTATAGTTTCCCTTCATGCAAAGGGAAAGTCACTCACATGAAAGCATGGCAAAATGCAACCCCCTTGCCCCCCGAACTGGTCTTTGTGTTAGGCAGTGTTGGTAGAAATTATAACCCCAGGAGACAGAGGAAAGGGATGCAAAGGAGGTGCTCTAAAGCTCACGGACGTTGTTTCTTATTTCACTCGCATGCTCTTTACACATTGACCAGCTGAAAACATCTTTAACCCTCTGAGTTTTGCCTCAGCTAAAAACACTTGAACTTTTAAGACCAGAATAGAGTGCAGTGTTTTGTACATGGCCCACTTAAAGGACTGTCTCCAATAGCACGTTTGTTGACTTTTCCTTTAAAAGAAATAGGAAGAAGGAGTTTAGAAATAATCCTGCTGGAAGTTGATAGGGACGTGTTCCTAAACTTACTAGGCTTTTTTGTACCATAAAGATGGGAGATATAGGAAGGCTAGATTAAACACCTCTCTCTTCTCCCTTGTGGTACAAGCTATAGACATATAATGAAACATAAAAAAAAAATCAAAATAAAAAATGATGAAACAAACTCATTACCACAAATATCACTACAGTCAAAAGCTTACTGGGATATAGTCGAGAACTGGACACTTATATGGTTAATAAGACACCCCACTGTTCACTAATAAGTCTTAATTAAAAAATACAGATATTTGAAAAGTCATAAACCAAACTCTGGCTGATGAGAATAACATTTTCACTGGGAAGTTTTGTTTTTAAATTCCCAAATTGCGCAATTTGGGGTTTCTGGATTTTCCTTATAAGGACCAGCAATGTACAAGGCATGTTAATACTTCTCCAGTTCTACAGAGAAATGCAGTTGGCCTTCACCCTCCACCTGAAACACTGGAGCATCACCAGTGACATACTGTGCCTGCCAATCCACCTCTCCCATAGAGCGGGACAGGCCCCACCAGCTGTTGCCTCTGCTGGCTCCCAAAACATACAGACCTATAATTAGCATTTTGCCCCCTAGCAGGAGAGCTGGGGGGAGAAGGGGAGAGAGAGGGGGGTGGGGGTTGTGCTGAGCGCTCAAGGGCAGAGTGGGGGGAAAGGGGAGAGTGCCAAAGCTGGAGAGCAGGAGGGAGGGTGCTGAGCACCCAGGTCTCATGCCCCATTGCTCCTCCACGAGTTGCACTACTCAAGACAGATGTAATATAGAAGACATTTGGAGGGTCCAGACACAAGGCCACCACAGAAGTTCATTTTAAGTCACACTCTCTACCTGCAAATGCACAAACAAAGCCTTGCCTAATGTAAAACTTTATTTGAGGATTCCTCCGCTGTGATTTCTGCTGGTAGATTTTAGATTGAACGTGTGGGTACATGAAGGGTACACACGTGTCCTTTCAGAGCTCAAAAACTTGTAATTTAAATGAAATGATGGGCTTATTGCTTTGTTGCCCCCGAGCCAGCTCCATGGATAGGTATATTTATTTTTACTGAATTTGCTTTCAGCAATGAGGAGGGAGCTGTTATTAAGCAGAGACAGGTCACAGCGTACTAGAACTGAATGTGACACCAAACCCTGCCCTCCTGTACATAGACAGAAAATGCATTAAGTCGTTCTCTCTCAGTTCCCTCAGTCCTTGTTCTCTCGTATCCTCCCATGACTTCACAGACAGGCAACATGCTGCTTCTTGTCAAGAAGAGATGGATGCTACATAGTCTGAAGTGAAACCGATAATGCTCTTGGGTCAGTCAGAGGGCATCACTGGGGGATTTTAGCCTTCCCTTGTTACATCCCCGTTCCCTAGATAAGTGAAGGACTCACTTCCGGACTTGAATTTGGATTCCCTACCCGCCACGTCCTGACTCACCCTCCAAAGGCAGCTCCGAATTACAGCGCCAGTCCCATAGTGAAAGCGGTGCTGATACTTCACATATTTTTCTTTCAGTACTAAACCAGTGCCCCGGCATTACACTGAAGAGGCCATCTTTCAGATGAGATGTAAAAAGCAAGATCCCCGTTGGCCTGTAGCCATTGCTGTGTCACTATTTAGCATTTATTCTCAATTCCTGGCTACACTACAATGCAGGAAGTTAAATGCTAAGTCGGTTTAAACTTGTATACTTGAGGTTGCAAAGCCTTATTTTTAATTATGCAAGAGGCAAGGTTTTTGTGGGCGATATCTTGTTAAGGAACCAACTGCCTGACACGGCTAGGCTTAAGCAAGTTTTCAAACGCGCTGCATTATTCTCCAGCCCCCACAGCAATGGATTCAAAAGTTTGTCTAAGTATAGCCCAACCATACAGTTGGTCCAAAAAGAGCTTATCCACAAAGAGGCCTTGATCCTGCATATTTCCTGGACCATGATGGCTACAACATCACTCCAATTCTACCCCTGTTGTTATTTTCTTCAAATGTTAACTACTGTTCATTTCTGCTATTTCATAATATGACACCAGCTATGGCATTGGTCTTGGTGCTAACTGCATCTGTTGTGAGCAATCACTTCTTAAGCTTAAGCCACAGTTTATATATTCCATAGTTTCTCAACCTGTGGTACGCGTACCCCTGGGGGTATGCGAGACACAGGCAGGGGGTATGCAGGTAGTCCAACACTCACTCTCTCACCCTCTTTTCCTCTCTCTCTCGCCCCTTCCTCCTCTCAAAACTATGGCAAAAAATGTGGTGCAATTAAAAACATTAAATTGCCCAGTAATAATTTGGTGTGCCGCGTTTTGCACGGCACTGGGTTCAGCCCTCCTAGCTTTGGCCAACATCACCTCTAGCCCAGGTACACATATGAGTTGTGCACCTCTGGTGTAAACGGTGGCAACCCTACCCACACCAGATCAGACATCTGTCATATCACGGCCTTATATACACAGCCCTTCTTCCAACATATGGTGCACATTAGTCTGTAAATATAAAATCCCCTGGAAAAGGGAGTGTTGGGGTACTTATTAAAATTTTCAGAAGTTAGGCGGTACTTGCTACTTAAAAGGTTGAGAAACACTGATATAGTCTATCTAAAATAGATAGAAAAATATAGAGATTTATATCCGCAGAAGACTGCTGGGAGAGGCAGGTTTATATTTGAAAAGACACTGAGGGGCTGTGGAAAACAACTTCCTCAGCAGATATCTTTCCCTCCCAACCTACTTTTGTAAAAAGAAAACCATAAATGGATCCCGTAATGTCTGCAATGTAAAGAATTAGCTGAATAGAAAGAAATGAACCATGATCTTTATGTCCTAGTTACAGTCAGTGCATTTAATCCTCCTCGTTGGAGGACTGGGGAAGAGACACAGATAGCTGCCCACTGGGAACATTTTGTCTCTTTCAATCTACACTTGAGATCACTGTTTTGTGCAAGTAATAAGATTGAGCTGTATTAAGAGGTTTCTGAATAACATGGTGCTGTGGGGATATTGTTTGGAGTTCCCTCCACCCAGCACAGCACCCAAAATCTTCATATACAGGGAGGTCTTTATCAAGCCATTCATTTCATGGAAGTAAAAGAAAGCTATTCATCCCAAGTAAATCCCATTTTGCCATGGCAACCCCATCCCCGCCCCTTGCACATAGCAGCGGTTCACAGGGGCTGTTTAAAACAACAAAACAAAATGCTACACCGTACACAGTACGGTATGCCAAAATCCTCCGATTTGAATATTTTGGCAACTGCACATCTTAGTGGCCAGAGAGTCAGATCATAATTAACTGATTAATTAGGAGGGAAGAATCACCCTCCTCCCCCTACAAAAACAACCACTCAATATTTGATTTCTCCATTTCCTAAAGCCCTTTTTTAGAGTCAGTCTGAAGTCCTGATAGGCTCGTTCTGCCTCTACTTAAATAGAGCTGACCCACACCCTTTGGTTCTCATCTTAAAATGCTCAGTTGTCTTTTTTCTGTCTTCTGGAGGGGCAAACCCCACATTATTCACATGCTTGTCACATGCGGAGGCTGTAATGCAAACCCGGTCACTGGCAGTAGTCCTGAGGGGAGGGGGTGCGGGAGGGGAGAGGAACAGCGGTGGGAGAGGGCACAAGGTGCTTCTTCCCCCTTTGACTGCCTTTATGAATGGGATAGGTAGGGTCTCGATCCTTGCATCTCCGGCAGGTGCCAGACTCTGCAAAGGAGGTGGGGGGAGGGTAAGGCAAGTACTGTATAAGAGGCTGCTCCTATGCTTTCTCCCCAAGCCTGCCTCAGAGCTGCCCTCAGTGTGCAGAGAGGCTTTCATGGCTAAGCAGAGGCCGTGGTTGAAAGAGTCAGAAGAAAGTGTAGTGCTAGGAAATTAAGTTACTGATTCCCAATAAACCAGAAGCTTCTCTGGCCCTAAGGACAGTCTGCTTCACACAGGTCTGGCATACAAAGACTTTGCCTCTAGGGCCCTCGTTCAAATCCAGAACAGGTTGGCATGCAGCAATCATTTTCTGATTCCCTTTCGTAATCTGTATGTGAAATGCATAGCAAACCTCAGCCCAGCGATAGTTCTCCGCATTTCAAACACCACCATCGTGTCCAGGACTCACTTGGTGTCCTGAGTTTTAGCTGAGAATTTACCAAATTCCCTCAACTACTATCAAATGCAGGCCCTGCGCTTCAGAACTAAAGCATGGGCTAGAGCCGCTTGTGGGAACCTGGAATGTGCACGGTTCGGGTTTTCTTTACCAACTTGCTACAGTCTTTCAAATTTTAGATGATGTCATGTGCGACTCAGGTTCACCCCTGGTCTAATTCAGCCACAGTCACTGGGGTTACACTAGTTAGTATCTAAGGTGGCATGTTGCCCTACCTACCATTTGTTTGAAGTTGCACTAGAGACAGATTTCATCCCTGATTTCTCCTTTGCATAGACCTCAATTTCCCTCTCTTTCTGCTTTTTCCCTTCTACTGTAACTCCACTCAGTTCTGTAGAACACTGTATAAAAGATACTCTAGTCGGCAAAGTTTTACTCTGCTGCATAAATTTGAAGCCGCATGCCCAAACCGTTTGATTCTCTTCTGCTACCCATGACAGGACAGGATTTAACCTGAGAAATAAAAAACGTATTTAGCTAGAAAAGACCGCCTTCATCAAGGTGCAAACAAACCCCTCAATTAGTATCAGGCCGTTCAGGGAAGTTCACAAGAATCTTTACACCCAGCACTAGCACCTTGGACTGAGTTCCCCACATATTTAGGCATTCAGGTTAATGCTCTCTGACCAAGCTAAGAATTCAATAGTGCTTCCAGTGTCAGCGTCAGTCCTACACAGAATACCTTTGGGTCACTAAAACTGGTCACTTATGCAAGCTCCGAAGATCAAGCCTAGGATCTGCTATGTTGCCTGGCACTCAAAAGAACAGGTTAGGGACTATTTAGAAAAGTTGGACATATACAAGTCCAGGGGTCAGATGGGAAGTACCCAAGGGTGCTAAAGAAGTTGGTTGATGAGATTTCAGAGTCACTGGCCATCATCTTTGAAAACTTGTGGCGATGGGAGAGGTCCTGGACAATTGGAGAAGGACAAGCACAGCGTCCATATTTAAGAAAGGGAAAAAGGAGGATCCAAGGAACTACAGACCAGTCAGCCTCACCCCAGTCTCTGGAAAAATCATGGAGCAGATCCTCAATTAATCCATTTCTAAGCACTTGGAGAAGAAGGTGGTGATTAGGAACCAGTGGCATGGATCCACCAAGGGCAAGTGTAATAGGCTGGCCTTTCAGGACCAGGTCTCTGTGCCAGCTGCCCACCTCTTCTGAGCAGCACCCCCACTGAAGTCTCCTGCCACACCTTGATGAAAATACTATAAATATTATTTCTAAGGTAGGAGGCTGTCCATTTTTTGACCTCTTGATAATAAGGGTCTAAGTACATGCTCTGACCTCCCCTTACACGTTTCATGCCTTGCAGCTGTTTCTATGTCACATCCAGTACTTCCATATGGTCGATTCCAATATTTCTGTCACATCTGGTATACCTGTTTTACCAAGTCAGTGGTTCTGCCCCTCACTAGAGCCACTCTACACACTCAGGCCCTCGCTGGGCCTTCTGCACCCGCTGGGCTGCTTCACACTCCTGGCCCCCCTCCACTGGGCCACTGCAGTCTTTCACCCTGTAGGCTCAGGTGGCTGCCACCGTGTCTGGCTCCTACACCGGGCTCAGGCAGCCCCGATTCCAGGTTTGCCTGGCCCCACTCCCTTCCAGTGTTGGTAACCCACCCGTAGGCGGGGGCTGGGGTTATAAATCGTCCCTCCTGACCTTTCACTGGGGAAGTAACTGGCCTGGCATTTCCTGGGGCCTCCCACACCACTAGGAGCCCCACCAGACCACTCTTCCCTGGCAGGGGGCAGTTTTAGGTCATGCCCAGGACCAGGAGCCTCCAAACCATCCCCATAAGCTCCCGCCCTTACCTCCAGGGTGTTCTGAGCAGCTCAGCCTGATGTTTCCTCCTGACCTGCTCAGCTCAGACTGCTGCTTCTCTCTCTCAGGGCCTGAGTTAAAATAGCTGCTCTGCCCCCTCAACCAATCCCAGGGTCCTCCTAGGGTCATGTGCTAGCCTTGATGAGGATAGCACGCACCTTCCGGCTACTCCACTGCAAACTAGAACCTTAAAGTGGCAGGCACTGCACGTGGCCTGCCACAGCAAGTCATGCCTAACTAACCCGATTGCCTTCTACAATGAGATGGCTGGCTGCGTGGATGTGGGGAGACCAGTGGATGTGATATACCTTGATTTTAGCAAGGCTTTTAATATGGTCTCCCCCAACATTCCCGCAGGCAAGCTAAGGAAGTATGGACTGCGTGAATGAACTGTAAGGTGGGTAGAAAACTGGCTGGAGCATTAGGCTCAGAGGCTAGTAATCAGTGGCTTGATGTCTAGTTGGCAGCCAGTATCAAGTAGAGTGCCCCAGGGGTTGGCCCTGGGGCCAGTTTTGTTCAATGTCTTCATCAATGACCTGAAAGATGGCACAGAGGGCATCCTCAGCAAGTCTGTAGATGACACCAAGCTGGGGGAGAGTAGTAGATACTATGGAGGATAGGACTACGATTCAGAGTAACATAGACAAATTGGAGAATTGGGCCAAAAGGAACCTCATGAGGCTCAACAAGGACAAATGCAAAGTCCTGCACTTAGGACAGAAAAATCCCATGCACCAGGACAGGCTGGGGGGTGACTGGCTGGGCAGCAGCTCTGCAAAAAATGACTTGGGGGTTACAGTGGACAAGAAGCTGAACATGATCCAGCACTGTGCCCTTGTTGCCAAGAAGGCTAACAGCATACTGGGCTGCACTGGTAGGTGTGTTGTTAGTAGGTCAAGGGAATTGATTATTCCCTTCTATTCAGCACTGGTGAGGCCACATCTGGAGTACTGTGTCCAGTTTTGGGCCCCCCACTACAGAAAGGATGTGGACAAATTGGAGAGAGTCCAGCAGAGGGCAACAAAAATGGTGAAGAGCCTGGGGGATATGACTTCTGAGGAGACGCTGAGGGAACTGGGCTTATTTAGTGTAGAGAATAGAAGACTGAGAGGGAATTAAATAGCAGCCTTCAACTATCTGAAGGGAGGTTCAAAAGAGGAAGGATCTAGACTGTTCTCAGTGGTGGCAGATGACAGAACAAGGAACAATAATCAAGTTGCAGCAAGGGAAGTTTACATTAGATATTAGGAAGAATTTTCTCACTAGGATCATAGTAAAACACTGGAACAGGTTACCCAGAGAGGTGGTGCAATCTCCATCCTTGGAGGTTTTTAAGACCTGGCTGGACAAAGCTTTGGCTGGGATGATCTAGTTAGGGATGGTCCTGCTTTGAGCAGGGGGTTGGACTAGATGACCTGCTGAGGTCCCTTCCAACCCTCATTTTCTATGATTCTGTAGTTATTGTGCTCACTCCTGTGCTGCAAGCAGTGTGCACTGCCCTGCTCCACAGCTTGTGATGCAGCTGGCATGGGGGTTGGATGTGGCATCAGTCCAAAATCTGTGGACCAGATCATGCATCTCAATGGGCTGGATGTTTGACACCTTTGACAGAGGTGATCCATTTCAGCACAAACTAGCCTAGGAGTCAGAAATCAGGGGAGGATATTTTCTAGAGACCCAACAAGCTAGGTGGGCTATATGCCTGATTTCCACTGAAAGTTTCGATAGAGCTGACACATTTTCAGGGTATGTCTGTACTCTGTCCAATCAACATTTTCTGACATAAAGGTGTTGCTCTGGAAAATTTTTCAATCAGTTCTACCCACATGGTATCACACTGATTTAATTAAATGGATTCTAAAATGGATTTTAATTAAATCAGTGTAAGTTCTGTGTGCATATGTACAGACCCATAAATAATGAAGGCTGTTGTTCAGGTTGTGTCTATCAATGTGGGACCAACTGTGGTAACAATTTTTCTCTATGTCTTAGGTAAGTGATCCATTTTTCTCACAAGGGTGGGCCTTTAAAGTCTCTTTAGGGGCAGTATACATTCTGGACCTCGTCACTGACCTCACCTGTTGCTTGATGACATCTCTTCTCATACAAGAGCCATCGTGTTTCCTTATCTTCGCAGTTTGGGGCTGTCTTCTGATGAAATCTGCCCACCATGTTTTTTAGCTCTTACAACTGGGAGGTCCCATTTGCTGCAGCCCTATACTCTTCGTCCAGAAATTGCTGGACTCTTAATGGTTTTATAGGTTTCTGGGGCTCCAACTTCCCCTTATACTTCAACCTTACTCCACCTTAGTGTCAACAATATGTCAAGTCTGACAGCAATGAGAGTACACTGTCTTTCACAATGCAGTAAAAAAAAAAAAAGAACCCATTTGGGGTGTAGTTCTTGTTGCTAGTCCAATGATCAGCTTTTATCCAAAGTCTTATGGACATTATGTGGGATTTAAGGTGCCTGGTGCATTCAATATTGCTTCTGCCCGGCTATTGTACTTTCCCAAATACTCATCAGTTCATAGCCTTGAGGTTTCCAACACAATTTTAGTTATCACACAGTTCACTTGGTCCACTCCCTCTCAGAGTCTTCTCCCAGTTTTAGCTGTCTAATATTGCACATGTCCCTCTAGCCTCTAAAGTGTACTTACTACCAACTGCACTATGCCCTCCTACCCACGTGCTATGTGCTCAGTTATAATAGCACTGCCTGCTTATTCCTAAAGTGCTTTACTATAATAACTTATTCAAGTGCCCCCAACATGCTTTAGGACTGAAGTGCCAATATGAAACAGGTAAAGTGCTTAAGGCAAAGGAAAGTGCATATATTAGCAGGTCATTGGACTAAACTCAAAGTCAATACCACATAGACTCCTTGGGCGCCTGCAGACGTGTGTGGCGCCTGCTCCAATGCACTGGAAATCCAGCACATCAGAGCAGACTCGATTAATCGAGTTTCCATTCCTGTTTGTTTGAGTAGACTCGATTAATCGAGTCTGCTGGACCACGGAAATTGACGCACTCCGGCAGCTTTCTGCGTCAGGTGTATCAGCATCCGTGTGAGTCTCCGCGCTGAAACAATGGTGGCGGGGCGCTTTGAAATAATACATGTTCGATAAGCTTTAGTTCAAAGCACCCCACTGCCATTTTTCAGCTCAGGGACATGAGAGGATGCTGATACACGACACATGGACGCTTTTAATTAGCACAGCTCACTAATTAAAGCACCCAGTGCCACATCCCAGAGCACATGTAAAAATGCCCCTTATCTCTACTGAGCCCTTAATCGTCTGACAGCCTGTAAACTTAAGGTCAATTCAACTCAGAGTTTCTTACTCCCTGCCTCTCTGGAGCATTCTCACTGCTTCCCTTCTCCCACAGGCCTCTGTTTTTCTCTCTTCCTAATGTCTGGTACCATTCATCTGTATTATCAATAGTTGCAGGAGTCTCAGCATCTCTGTGCTCTCTGTTTACCTTCTCTCCCCACTCAGTCTGCCATTATCTCCTCCTTTTATCCGCCCCGCCTGCCCACGTGCAGGCTAGCTGCTTCCTAAAAAGGCAGCAGGGCGTCCCCATGCACTCCTCTCGGTAATGTACAGACTGGTCTGAGTGTGTCCATGATCTCTGTTGCTGCAGTAAGCTCGTTCCCAACCCCCTCTGTCCTTCTCCCTCGCAGACAGGAATGGAAACTGCTTTGAATCTAAATACAATCAAACCTGGTAGATTGAAAAGTAGGCCAACCATAAAAAACCCTCTAATCCTTGATCCCCAACCTTAATTTGTTTTCCATATTTCTGTAAAACAATATCTTTCCCAGTGGTACAGATAAGAAAAGAATCCACAAAACTTTGGCATACACAGAAACACGTTAGAGATAGGACAGAACTGGAGCCTTTTATCCCCAAATCACTCTCCCAGACCTGAAACTTCAGATAAAAGGAATCTGACCCTGACCCACTCCTGCTTTGGAAAAAGCCAGACCAGAAGGATGACTTCTTGCAAATTTTGTCGATGACTCCTTAAACGTTGATCTGACTCATGGCAGAACTTTTATAGTTTAGCTAAAATACAATCTGAATGCCAATAGTTTCTGAGTTTAAGGTTTAGTTTTGCAAAATCAAAACCCAGGCTTCTTGGCTCATGTATAAATATAATCCATTAATTACAGCCATGGTCAAGATAACCAACTATGGCAGAGATAATGAGTGTGCTAGATAGACAGAGATAGCATGGTATCGCAGATGCAAGATGATGAACTGAGGTTTGCGTGCCATACTAGAGATAACACAGCATGATCAAGGAAACGCTCTCAAGGCTCTGACTGAGACAGCGATGCCTATCTTCCAGTTTGTTTAATTCTACTTGCATGGAAAGTTGGCTTGCATCTTCATCCAACCCCTCCAGTATTTCTGGAAAACAAGTGTTTGGTCCCTTTGTCTTTCTGTTAATGTTCCTTCCAACTGGTTTCCAGTGCTTAACTTTGTCAGTATAGTTTATTTTAATGGAAGAAATCAGGGTACTATAAACCAGTTAGCCTCCTCACATAGAACCTGATTAAAATAATGAAACATTAGAGGCTAAACATATAATTAACATGCGTTGTCACAATTTCACGGAAGTGTCTGGGTAGCGGAGGCGTTGGACATTCATACTTATTCCTTCTGAACCTGAAATCTTTAAACTATAAGCTATTTTCTCATCACTTTTCTTCAGGGGCTCTGGGATGAAGAGGACTCCCTGTATTTTTCTCAACATGCTCATAACACTTGCAGTTCGGTACTGCAACAGCTGTACGCTATCCCAAGTTTCAGGGCTTCAGAAGGTAACCAGCAGGTATAGTAAAGGAATCCTTTCTTCCAATGAATAATTAGCCAGATGTGGGGTTTTTTAGCCTTCCTTTGAAGCATCAGAGATTAGCACAGCTGGCAATGGGACAGTGGATAGGGGAATCAACACTAGCTGATCCAGTGATCCCTTGTAACCTTGACTTCCATGAAACTCTTTCTGATTAACTGCAAATAAGTAGGCAACGAGGCTGGAGTTGCTAGAAGGGTGTAACACCAGTCATTGGGACCATACTTTTAAGGGATTTTATCTCTTTTTTAGATGTCCAAATACCTTGCCTGATTTTCTAAAGACCTCAGCAAAATAGGTAAGATGGGTGCTGCTCTCTGGAAAACCTGGCCTATACATACATGGCTCAATTCTATTTCCACAAGCCCTCTCCTACTCCTATTGAAATCAACAGGAAAATTCCCATAGACTTAAAATGGTGCAGGAGTGGGGCCTCATTAAAGGCCCAGCACTCACCCTTTTCTAGCATTCACTATACTTTTCACTGGAAAACAGACAATTGCCATCAAAATGCTTCTTTTCTAGAGGCTCAGCGAGCATCAATGCATACAACCAGCAGGCAGCAATGTTATTGTTCTATAAGCAGGCTGCCTTCCTTAATCATACTAAAGAATGTTAAATCCATATGTATTAGTGGTTTTATGCTGATAATTTAGGAATTGCCAAGACCCGTTTGCTCCCTCAAGCCTCATTTGAGGCAACTGCAGCCTGAGTACCTGCGGAACGGAGCTTGTTAGAGTTCAAAATGCCAGGACAAAACAAAAGATGCCATTGATAATTTGAAGGACCACAACCATGTTGGGACTGAAACGTTAAAATGGAAAGGAATGCCCTTCAACAAGATTTCAGGTTTTATCATTCTGGCAGTGTTTCTTGGGATTTGCAACTCAGACTCATTCAAGCTGCCAATAAAAGAGGGAAACTGGTTTGTTTGATGCCATTTCAGCAAACTATGCAACGCTTTCACATTTTAGTTTTTTTCCATTTCGCTGTTTATATCTTTCTACAGTGTGCTAAAGTAAGAACACATCTTTAGCATGTCACATCTGGCCACTGTTTTATTATATCTACCATATGATTGGAAAGTGGCCTACTTTTTATCACTCCAGGAAGGAGGATATTTGGACCAACTGATGACACCAATGTTCTTTTGGCTTTACTCCAGTTCTGGTGGCTAAGGAGAACTAACATCCACAGCAAAGTGACTCTTGAGAAACAGACTGAAAATGTAATATTTCTGTGTATTATATTGTTCTTACAAACTGACAACTAGTTCTGTATCCCATCAACAGTCTCATAAGCCATATATTTTTTTCTGGGAATGAGCCAGTACTCTCAATGCTCTCTTATGGCAAACACCAGAGGGGAAAAAGGCCTATTTCTGCTACTAAAAGAAGTGGGAAACCATTGTGACCACTTCCTTCTTTTAAATACTCCCTTCTTTATAAGACAGCCAAGGTCAGATGCATCGTCTTCATTCTAGTTTCTTAGAATGTGTTGTACTATAGGCACAAGCAGAAGAACAGCGACCTGTTGCAAAACACAGTGCTTTGCAGGAAGTGCCGAGTTGCAAAAATCCCTTGGACCCAACAGAAATTCACTGTTGGGTCTCAGAATTGAGGGTTTAACCTGCTTGCTGAAGAGCCTGCAGCCAGGCCTCTGTAGCAATGCTCCCCCCCAGCAATTATGTTGTTTTCAGAAAGGGAGGAGGCAAACGGGGTAGAGGGAGCTTGCTCTTGGGGTTCCCCAGCCAGTGCTGGAGGGTTGGGTGGGTGAATTGGAGCCCTCCCTGCACCTCAGGGGGACTCCAATTCACCTACTGCACCCTCCAGCACTGGCTGAAAAAAACCCCAGACCGGTTTCCCTCTGCCCCCTTTCCCCACTCCCATTCTGAAAACAGCAACAGGCTGGGAGCTCCGCAGACACAAGGTACAGAATGCACTCCGTTTAGAGCGTGTTCATCTGAACCCTCATGCAATGGGGGTTCATATTTTTGTGGGATCGGGCCCTTTTGAAGTGGTCTGCAGCCATGCACTTCTGTTTTGTTACGCTGTAGACTGCTTTCTGGGGCCAGGTCAAGCAAAAATCATCACTTCTGTCTGTGTCCTATGTACCTTGTGAAAGATTAACATCATGGTCACTGATATAAAATGACATGTTTCTCTTGTAGGTAATTCCATTAAGTTCAAGCAGATAGATTCATAGATTCATAGATGTTAGGGTCGGAAGGGACCTCAATAGATCATCGAGTCCGACCCCCTGCATAGGCAGGAAAAAGTGCTGGGTCTAGATGACCCCGGCTGGATGCTTATCTAACCTCCTCTTGAAGACCCCCAGGGTAGGGGAGAGCACCACCTCCCTTGGGAGCCCGTTCCAGACCTTGGCCACTCGAACTGTGAAGAAGTTCTTCCTAATGTCCAATCTAAATCTGCTCTCTGCTAGCTTGTGGCCATTATTTCTTGTAACCCCCGGGGGCGCCTTGGTGAATAAATACTCACCAATTCCCTTCTGTGCCCCCGTGATGAACTTATAGGCAGCCACAAGGTCGCCTCTCAACCTTCTCTTGCGGAGGCTGAAAAGGTC
>NW_005842412.1:133142-133412 GCF_000455745.1 Alligator sinensis | reverse complement strand
GCCCTTAACCATACGAGTGGCCCTTCTCTGGACCCTCTGCAGGTTATCTGCATCCCTCTTGAAGTGCGGTGCCCAGAATTGCACGCAGTACTCCAACTGCGGTGTGACCAGCGCCCGATAGAGGGGAAGTATCACCTCCTTGGACCTATTCGTCATGCATCTGCTGATGCACGATAAAGTGCCATTGGCTTTTCTGATGGCTTCGTCACACTGCTGACTCATGTTCATCTTGGAGTCCACTAGGACTCCAAGATCCCTTTCCACTTCCGT
>NW_005842412.1:121185-132305 GCF_000455745.1 Alligator sinensis | reverse complement strand
TGCCCCTCGCTTAGGGACACTGAGGCAAAGAACTCGTTGAGGAGTTCAGCCTTGTCCCCTCTGTCCGTCACCAGTTGTTTCTGCCCATTTAGCAGGGGTCCTATTCCTCCCTGGGCCTTCCTTTTACTCCCAATATATCTAAAAATCAATTTCTTGTTGTCTTTTACTTGGGTTGCCATCCTCAGCTCCATGGTAGCTTTGGCCTGTCTAACTGCCTCCCTACAAGCGTGAGCAGAGGAGGTATATTCATCTTTGGTGTTCTCTCCCTGTTTCCACTTTTTATGTGCTCCCCTTTTGGCCCTTAGGCTGCCCTGGATGCGGTCAGCCAGGGAAGCCTCCTGGCCCCTTTCCCTCTTTTACCTCGCACGGGGATCGTCTCGCTTTGTGCCCGAAGGATCGTTTCCTTAAGGCACAGCCACCCTTCTTGGGCTCCCATCATTTCAAAACTCCTACTCTGCAGTGCGTCCTTGACTAATCACCTGAGTTCATTGAAATCAGCTTTCCTAAAGTCTAGCACTTTCACCCTACTAGTTACCTTACCCACTCGACGTCTTGTGGTGAATTCTATTATTAGGTGATCACTGTCCCCCAGATGGCTACCGATCTGTAGGTCCCCTACCATGTCATCCCCCGTTGCCAATACCAGATCCAGTATGGCATTCCCCCTAGTGGGACCGTGTACCTCCTGTGTCAGGTGGAGGTCCTGTACCCAGGTTAGAAACCTGCGTGAGTGGTGGGACTTTGCCGTCTGTCTCTCCCAGCAGATGTCCGGGTAGTTTAGGTCCCCCATGACTACCGCCTCTTTAGCTTTTATGGTCTCCGAGAGCTGCCTCAGGAGCCCCGCATCTATTTCTTCCCCTTGATGTGGGGGTCTGTAGCAGACCCCTACCACCAAATCCCTTTCTCCTTTCAGGAGAAAATAGGTTTGCTCATTGCTTACCACGCAGGCATTTTGCTTGCTTTTTGCATTGCTTACCATTAGCAGGCTTTTTGACCAGTTACCAAACTTGAGTGAATAAAGTTTGATGGTATCCACTTTAAGGATACCCATGTACTATGTTGGATTTTAGTTTCAGTGTTAGACTACTGTCACAGAATGAAAGAAAACCAAAGCAGGTGTTCAGCCATATGAGTCTGAAGTCAGGCAGAAGGCAGAGGAGAGATGCACTTTATACACCAACTAAATTAGAGATGCATAAATTTGTAAGGATAGGTTTGTCCCCCATGGGTACCTGGAGATAGTTTCATTTTCTAGGTGGGGTTGGAGGTCATTAATGATGCATCCAAAGGTGTTCAAGCTGGAGGCTGCAGGAGATAATCAGGGGGGGTTCTCTTGTCCTTGTCTCAAGGTTTGCGCCATAGCAGGGTCTGAATCTGATTTTGTTAATTTGAGTGGCTATCATTTTGGGATTGTTTTATAATTATAGGAATCTCTGCCCCAGATCCTCAAGGTGTGCATCCTGGTCAGTGCAATCGGAGCCAATAAGGCTGAAACATCGAGTTGGCTGGAGAGAATGGAACTAATGACATGCTGAGGATGAGAGCTGCTGGCATGAAGGTAGCTGTGGCAGTCGGTGGGTTTCTGATAAAAATACAGTGGCAATGCGGTCATTACAAACCATCACTGTGGTATTTAGCAAATTAATTTGCTGCGTAGTGTATTCCAGAGTTGGGTTGATGGCTATAAATTGTTAAAATCCTGGTGGAATTTCTCTAGTGATTCCTTCCCATGTGTCCATATGATGATGTCATCAATGTACCTTAGCTATATCGGAGGGATGAGAGGGCAGCTGCAGAGGAAACGGACTTCAATGCCTGTCATATATATATACTGGCATATTGGGGGGCCATACATATGCCTATAGCAGTGCCATTGATTTGCAGGTATAGGGAGTCCCCAAATCTGATATAGTTGTGTGCAAGCACAAGGTGGGCAAATGCAATGGAAACAAAAGCTGTGTCCTTATCAGAGATAACACTTTATTGCTTATAATTCATCCCCATGGGGGACATTGGTGTACAGAGAGGTGATATCCATGGTACCTAATATGGTGTTTGCTGGGAGCTTGTCAGGAGCCCAGTTTCTTAAGAAAATAAAGGAAAAGAAAACAAGGGCTGGAAGGCTACTCAAAAGGTGATCAAGATTAACCCCCTGCTCAAAGCAGGATCATCCCTATCCAAACCAGCCCAGATAAACATTTGTCTCATTTGTATTTAAAATCTTCCAGTGATGGAAATTCCACAGCTGATGTAGATAACCTGTTTCCATACCTAACCACCCCCAACATTAGAAGGGCAAGAGGGTTGTAGTGGATCACAAGCTGAATGAGTCAGCAGTGTAGTATTGTTGGGGGAAAACAAAAAAGCATATTGGGATGTATTCACAGGAATGTCAGATGTAAGTCATGGGAAGCAGTTCTACTGCTCTACTCAGCCTCACCTGGAGTACTGTGTCCACTTAAGGGTACTGCAGTCACTGCCTGCTACCTCCTCCTCTGGCTGGGTGGTCTAGGGCAGTCACTCACCACAACATCGCCTTTGCTTTTTTCCCTTTTAACCCAGATACATTAAAAAAAAGTCTACTTCCACTTTGTTCTGTACCTCACAACAAATCTGTATAATCTCTAAATATAAGGCAACGCCTTTCTTTTTCCTCCTGCCTCTCCTTACCAGCCAAGCTCTACTCATCCATGTCAGTATTCCAGTCAGGTGAACCATACCACCAAGTCTCAATTACACACAATTATGATCAAATTGGAATAAGTTATGACTTCCATTTCTTTATGCTTGGTCCCCATATTTCTTGCATTAATGTATAAGCATCTCAGGTGACTAGCAGATGGCCAATTTCCCTCTTATGACCTGATGGAGATTCCCTACTTTGCTCCTTTTCCTATTCATATGCATCTTTATGCACGTCACCTTTTTTCCTTATTTACCTGTGGGCTTTTGTCCCTGTCCTCCATTGACCAAAACCACATTTTTTAAATTGTATGGACTTGGGACCAATTGTAATTTTTGAGCATCTAACTCATGATTTCTGATCTTGAGGCTAGCAATACTGTGACATTACTCAATGTTTTAAATCAGTGACCAAGAAGAAATATTTGATCACTGCTGATAAAATCTGGGTGTGAAACAAAGCCTGACAGAATGGTAAACAACAGGGGAGGGCAGGGCATTTACCTAGATCTGGATCACTGAACAAGCTGAAATCAGTCAAACTAGGAACAAGGAAGGGGTATCGTACCCTGGGAAGGATTTAGGCATCCTGTTGTTCTAACAATTCCACAAGAGCTCTCAGTGTAGCACTGACAATACAATCCTTGCATGTCCCAACAGGGGAGGAAAGAATAAGAAAGAGGTTTTGCCTATGCATATGGCACTGGTGAGACTGATAATGAAATATTGCAAACTGATTTGGGATACTTTATTCTAGGTCATTTAAAAATGATGCTGAAAAATGAGAGCTGTTATGAAAGAGAGGGCGATACATTTCCAGCATAATTAAGGAGCCATCCCTCAAGGAATCTAACTGCTGCCCGCTGAAATGAATGCGAGAGCTGCGCGGCTCTGCAAGGAGAAGTAGAATTCACTTCTGGGGGTGCACAGGCTGTGTGGTTGCTTCTCATATAAAGTACATGAGAAATAATGAGTCTTCACAAGTGAAATCAAATTCCTCCCTGGTTTTGGTCATGCAAGCCAGGGCTTTGCTTGCAGCTACGTTATATGCCTAGGGGCTGAAACAGAATTTAGGCCTCTGTCTCTTGATGTCTTTAAATTGAGACCGGAAGCCTTTCTGGAAGATATACTTTAGCCAAACAAAGTTCTTGAGCTCATTATAGGGGTAACAGGCAAAAACGTAAGGGGCTGTCCCATATAGGAGGTCACAGTGGATGATCTAATGGTCCCTCTGGCCATTAAACTCTGAATCTTAAATCAGCCCTCATTCTGAATCACCATTTTCCAGACAATATAGGAAGGATTATCTGAACCACAGCTCTGTCCTCCAGAGATGGAAAATTCATTCACTCACATCTAGCTTTTCCTGCTCGCCTAACCAACTATAAGAATTTACTTAAAGAAAGGCTTTGTCTTTCTTCCACGTTGCTAGGACATTCGTTGTCCATGTACAGGAGAGGCAGTTTTCAGTTAACCTGCTAAATGCCATAATCCTTTCCCTGCAGAGGCCAGCATCTTTCCAAGTTTTTTTCTTTTTCTTTCACTTGATAAAGTTGTGGGAAAGCGAGAGAGAAGCCTGCTATCTGTGCTCCTTGAGGTAGCCCCTCATTGCTCAGAAGAGCCAGTAAGTAACATTCCCACTCTTCAATACCACTTAATATGCATTGAATTGAAATAATCTGCCAGCACAGGTCAGTACACATCAGGGTAAAGTTTGTACGCCAACTGCAGCCCACAGAGCTTCTGAAACATGACTTCTCATCTCCATTTTCAACAACGAGCTGCTGTCTGCTGAAACCAAAGCTCCTAGCATGAAATGCTCCATCTTTAAAGAATCCATCTGCTACCAATGGAAGACACAACCACTAGGCAAGTTTAAAGTATGTAGACAGGAGCTGGAATCAGAACCACAACCCTTCACCTAAAACAAAGAATACAGGCCTCTGACATAGGAGTTAATTTAAGAACAGCATTAGGTAAAACATTAGCTGCAGAACACTTTTATAGGCCGACCACTTGATGTAACATCACACACACAAAGCCAATGCATTATTATACATCCTCCACACTGGAACGGGTCAGCTCTGGATGATACCCGGCCTTGTCATTGTCTATAAGAACTATAGCTTATTTTCAAAGCATACTGCTAACCTTGCTAGATTCAAAGTCCAGAAGGAACTATTAAAATAATCAAGTCTAGTCTTCCTGTTACTATCCTAACAACTCTGTGGTGTCGTAGTTTTATCATCAGTAAGGAAAAAGGAAATGGAGGTCAAGGTAACTCCCAGAACTACAGTATCTCAGTAGCAGAGCTGGGCTCTAAACGCAGGAATCCCTACATAGTTGCACCAGGCAGCCTCGTGTGCTGGTTCCTTTTGCAGTTGGTTTAACTGTCCAACTCCAAATATTCACTTTATGGTAGTGAAAAACTAAGATGGAAGCACCAAAATGCCTGGCTTGGCCCTGTTTATTTCTACTTTGGAAAAGCCACAGCTAGTTACAGTGCGAAGCTTGGTTGCCTGGTAGTCTTTGTAACAGGGTCTTGCTCCCGTAGGTACACTCTTGATGGCTACCCTACAATAATTGTATGTTTATGAAATCATTCCAACCTCTGCAAGTCCAGCCCTCATCCGAACAATGTGTTTAGTGTAAGTTAATGAATAGAAAACATCAGCCCATGGCGATACAATTCTGGTTTGTGCCCAAACCAAAATACTGGATAAAAGTGTTTTTCAGCATTTACTTGAGGGGGAGGAGGGGAGTGGAAATGTGTACTAATGCTTACACAGTATTTTTTTCAAACTGCCAGCACTACTTACAGACATTGATAGTAAGGCTTTAGACTGATCCTAGCAAAATGTTCCCATGACCTTTAAGTATCTATAATGCTGTAACTTTAAGAAAAAAAGTTATCCTTTGTAAAATGTAAATGTAAAATATATGAAAGGATTTTATAGCAGATAAATGGCCACTTGTTAAAAAGCCAAACATATCATAATAGGGGGGGTTTGCTTTCACACCATGAAACTGTTCCCGAGGTTAGAAAAATCTAAAGCATTGGCATATTAAAGAACAAAAAACCTAATCTAGACTGCAGACTACTTTCTTAGTAGTGTTCAAGTGATGTTGTAGTGGTGACGGTGGGACAGGCAAGGATGTTTAAGGTGATATCTGTCATTGGACCCCCAACTGCATAGAGTGAGACAAGCTTTCAAATCAAGGCATTCTTTATTAGGTGTGAGATGAAGACCTGATGAAGGATGCCTTCCATTTGAAAGCATGTCTAGCTTTTTTCCCCCCGGTGATGCAGTTTGTCCAACAAGAGACATCACCCTCAAAATCCTTGTCCCTCACAGACTTATGATGCATGTTGACTTGTGGAACCCACTGCCATACTCCGATTTAGACAACAACCCTAGCATTTCAACAACAAACAAAAAGGGACCGAAGTGATGACATAACTTCAGAGGAGAATCTCAATACTTGTTTCTGTTGTTAAATGGGATTAGGGGCTAAGAGTAGTTGAAAGAACCAATGATTTATAGACTGCAGAATGAATCTTTGGGAAAAGCAGCATAAAGAAAAGGCACCGCGATAATAAGACTGAATGAAGACAATAAGACTGACTTGGAAAATAAACTATAAAAAGACAAAAAGAAATTTCTTCTCCCCAGTTTCTTTGTGTGCAGTAAATGTGCTTGCTGAAAAGCTATTTAACACCTCTGCCAGAGAAAACTGCTTTACTGGCTTCTACATACTCTGGCCAGCCAGGCTGAACTGAAGTCTTGAGGAAATATATGACAGCTGGAATACAATGGGAATCCTGGCAAGGACAACATATTAAGAGAAATCCTGGTAGATTCGGGGAGGGGGAAAAAAGCTGGCTGTAGAAATAATGATATGCAAATGTGCTTTGTGATCGAGGAGGGGGAAATAAAGTACTCCACTGGTGTGATATGACACATTTTCTTTCAATCACACTGGGGAAAAAAGCCAGCATCAAAATGGCACAGCCTAATTTTTTCCACACCTAGGAAATGAACAATTTCAAAGTCAGACCTATTACACACATAAACCAGACACATGTAATGAAACAAGCAGAACGTCCTAAGAGTTAAAACATGAATGCATAGCTGTATGGAGTTCAGAGCTCAGTCACAGCAGTCATTAAGCCTCCCACACAACCACCTGTGTGTTACTGCACATACTAATTATAGGGGCCTGCGTGAGACCCGGAGAAGTATTTGCAGCCACACAAACTTTCCCCTCTACCCTCCCATCTTCCAGCTCATGGAGAACAACATTATTGCTCCATTTCTTTGCCAATCAGTTACCTTCCGCTCAAAAATAATCAATCCTTTTTTGCCACATCCCCTTTCCCATTCAGCTCCTATTAATTATTTAACTTCTCAAATCAGTGTCGTGGTCACAGCCAACATCAGCTCCCTGCAGCTTTCCTCTCCACTGCATACTGCGAGCCCCTTCTGGCTCCTGTCCTCCCTCCTCTTGCAGCCTCACCCTGAGTCCTGTCCTGGCTGAGTCACAGGTGGCTTTTTCTCCTCCCCTCGCACTCTTTTCTGGGTGGTCCTTCACTTCTCAACTCTGGGGCCTATTTTTCTTTTTCTCTACCTCTTCCAGAGACTCTGCTCCCTAGTCTAGCTACTCCGTGACCCCTGGAAATTTTCAGGAACCAACGTGGCAGCCTCTCTCTTGCTTCCAAGTCCATACTCCTATCCTGAGCTTGTAACGTGGACTGTTTCGCTGCCTATATTAGCCTGACCAGTAATTCAGGAGGAAACTAAGCAGTGTAGCCTAGAAGTATTGTGGTGCAGGCCACACCCAGGAGAAACTAAATAGCCACAAGCTTAAAACACGCAAGACTAAATGAGCTCTTGTGCAAACATGACAAAAACATCCAAACCTCCACAGTAGGCTTTCATTTGAAAGTCCCATGACAAAGACCGTCACTTTGGACTCTGTGTGTGTATGGATGTACGTGTCCTAACACCTTTTTCTCGCAGTATGCTCATGCTTACAGGTCATTTTCTCTCTTAGTACACGTGTGCCTTCTGCATTTGCCCATGGGTGTGCATTCTGTACTGATCTACAAGTAAACCAAAATGAACGTGTCCTGCTAGACCCTAAGTATAACAACTGATCCATTTAGATTCCTGGATGGGAAAAGGGCCAGTCCTTCGAAATCTTCGTATAAGCTATATATTTTTTCATGCATTTTGTCTTTTATAACCCAAACACTTTTTAAAGGCTAATAAATTGGTGCTAAAAAAAATCCTTTAATTTGAATCCAGTTTTGGAAGAAGGCAGCAGTGAAAACTCTATTATCAATATCTACTACTTTGATTGCTACTTGATTTCTTTAAGCATAATCTTTTAACCAGCACTTACAAGCCAAAACATGAACTTCCTACTTAATCAAAACTCCTTCTTGCAATCAATAAAGAGTTCAAGGCAATCTTTTCCTTTTACTAGTGCAGTTGGTGGCTGGATACCCTTTTCACTTGCACTGAAGAGCAACCACTCATTTTATCAGACATGCCTTTAACACATCTTTGAAAATACTGAGTCAAAAAACAGACCTTTTTAAATATCAGTCTGTCCTTGAACTCCATAAATCTATAGTTTACCTATTCATAAGGCCTGAATTAGGCTCATTGCTCTGGGATAGTTTGCCTAGCGTGGGCAGCACAATTTTGCAATGGCAACAACGGAAAATAGGCATTTGCAAACCTCTATTCCATTTTGACTTTTCAACTAAAGTTTGGTTTGGGAGATGCCTTTTGAAGCCTAGGGTTTGTTTGGGGTTTTTTGCAGGACTGTTGAACTCTCCTCAAGAACCCCTTCAGCATGAAGGAAAGGAAGCAGAGAAACATCAAATAGCTCAAACAAGGGAGGGAAAGGAATTTGGTTTCCTAATAAAGGGAATGTCAAATTCTCCAAGGAATCTTCACTCGCTTCTACCAGAGAATCATCGTTCGGATGATCTGGAGATCGAGTAGGTCTGGTTTGTGTTGAGAAGGAGACTCTCTTAGTGGTTGCACTAACTGGGGCCAGATCTCCAATGCCCCAAATCACACACAGTCATTTACATGCCAAGGATGACCAAGATATGACCGGCTGCTGCTACTCATCCTGCTGCCAAATTTCCAGAACACTCTGGATCTGGTCCGTGGGACCCGAAATTTGGTGACGGAAAAAGCAACAGCTGCTGTGGCTCTGGGAGTTGCAACAAATTAGTGCTGCTGGTGCCAAGTTCCAGCCCAGGAAACCAGATGATACAGCCCCAGGCTCTGGATCTGCCTCAGGGGACCAGACCAGTTGGTCACCACTGATTTACACCAATGCACAGCAAGGACCAACTGAGCATTAACCGTTAGTGGAGTGGTGGCTCCCCACCCTGGTAGGTAGTTTGGTGCCAACCATCCTACAGTATTTGGGGAAGCAGAAGCTCGCCCCCAATATATTCCCTCTTCAGTGAACAATCCGCTGAACTATATCTCCAGCACCAGCCGCAGGGCACCTTCTTTCTCATTGCAGGGTGGCAGAATCTTGCTCGTGCTGCGGGCTCACAGGGGCCACATGCACTAGCTACTACTCCCAGGCTGATCTGCCAGCTTTGACTGCAGACGGTTCCCAGCCTGTTGCGTTTCTCCAGCAGCATGGGGTCTGTCCAGAAGCCTGCTTTTTTTCTTGTGGAACAGCAACCTGGCCTTCAACCAGGGGAGACTTGGCAGTAGGGAACAAGGCAACATTTCCTGCCTGCTTCTAGGGTTTTGGAATGAATAGGCAGCCCACCTTTTTCTGCCTGTCTCCTGGCCAAGAAGGGCTCTTGGATCAGGGTACGCCTTTGCTGCTGTTCTGAGGAGCAGGGACTCCACAGTGATCACTGCAGCTGTAAGTCCCTTAACCAAAGGTGCGGTGGTCAAGTTCAGTTCAGTGGGTACACATGCGACTGTGCAGATGACTAAGGCAGCTATTCGTTACATGAAAGATGAGCCTAAGAGGAACTCATTTATATGTAACTAGACTCTTGGAAGATTTGTCAGAACATTTCCCTGTTGTTTTCACAGCTAAGAATCAGTTTCATGCCCATTCGAGCTCTATTCTTTCCTTTTCTCAAGCCACTATACCATCCAGGTAGAGTCCCAGCCGTCCTGTTATATAAGGTAAATTACATAAGAGGAAAATTATGAATAAAAGTCACACTAAACAAAGAAACCCTTCAGCTTAATTGAAACAAAGCCCAGCAGAAGGAATCCAATCCATCCTGTAAAGTATAGTGTAAGCTTGAGGGACTTAGCAACTGGGACTGTGTGAAACAGCATCATTTCATTTCAACTTCTGTTTCGACAGGACAGTGTTTCATCTCCAGTTTTGTTTAGTTTCGAAAGCACTGTTCTGTTCGTTTCTTCGAAACTGTTTCAACATTTTGCCCATAGGTTATAATGGGGAAGCACAAAACTGCCTAGAATTGTGTCATTTCTTGCCTGATTTGGATTAAACTTGCAGGAATTGTAGTCCCTTCTGAGGCCATGAAGCCTGCCAAGCTTCAGGGAGGTAGGTGCAGGGGTTTCTGGGAAACTGCACCTCAAGCTGCTGAAAAGCAAAACCCATGTCATGTGTGTGTGTGTTAAGGCACAGCGGGGTGAAAACTGCAGGGATGGTAGCCCCTGCTGAGGCCACAAAGCCTGCCAGCTTTCAAGGAGAGAGGTGCAGGGGTTTCTGGGACACTGCACCTCAAACTACTCAGAGCAAAACTTGTGTCACTTGTAAGTATGAAGGCACAGAGAAAGCTCAGTTCAAACAATGCTTTTTATGCTGTTTTTCCATCTCTCCCCCAGAGTACTGGGATGGGAAGGGACCTCAGGGAAGGATCACAGTCATTGGGCAGCTACACAGTCAATATGGGGCAGTCCTTCTCCCTCCCTCTCCTTAGTTTCTCTTTAGCTGCCATCAAGCCCAGCTTCAAAACTTGAAATGTTTCAAAAGTTTTGAAACATTTCAACTGCCCTCATTTCATCTTGAGGCTGTTTCAAAGACTTTCATTTAGTTTCAATTTCACTGTTTCAAGCTCGAAATGAGTCAAAATGAGTCGAAATGAAACAGCCAGAGAAATTTCACACAGCTCTATTAGCAACCCAATTTCCACTGAAATTTAAGGAAAGATGGCCATCCAACTTCTTTGGGTTTCTTTGAAAGTCCCAGCCTACACCATCAACTTCTGTTCTTAAGTGGAGCCTTGCACTGCAGAAGGTCGGTGGGGAGAAGAATAGATGATGGACTCCGCTGTCCCTGCGACCTCACCCGGGTAACCACACGGGGACTCCTGGAAGCACTGTGTCTGAGGCAGCCCTGCTCCTACTTCGAATGTGGCTGCCCCCAGCTGAGCTAGCCTTGCAGCCCCCCCGACGCCTGCCGCA